>NC_073692.1:102583851-102749351 GCF_029784155.1 Uranotaenia lowii | reverse complement strand
ACGTGCGGAAAATTTAACCAGACTTTGCAACCAACATATGACAACACTATCGAGCAGTGGTTAGTGTATTTTGATGGCTGAAACAAATTAGAAAAACATTATATCACAGTTCGAAAATAGCCGTGACGCATGGAAACCGAACACACCCCATCCTATTCTGTTGAACACCAGCAGCATATGATCCAGACCTCTTCTCGTGTAGTGCAATGCAAATAAACGAAAACAGTATTTATAACAATAACAATAATAAAACATTGACTAAACCGCCTCGGCCGGGAACTATTCGACTTTCTTAGTTCGTTCTGTATAATGACTGCATGGATCGGGTGCACTATGTAGAAATGCACATCTGCACATTCACACACCGACTAGCGCAAATCGGCACCATCAGCAAGTATTTAGGTACGCTGAAAGTGCCACTCTGGAAGAACCGAATACATTGCAGAACTTTATGCGATAAATTTAAAATTTTACGATCTTGCAAAATGCAACGTATCTCGCAAGCGGGTGATATTCTGGAGCGAAATGAGCAGAATATTTCATACATAAGTTCGTGTGTAAATCAACCATGGTTAGGCTCGAGAATGAATTACTAGGTTATTAGTCTTCATTCATGTGCTGCTAAAAGCTGGAAATCATAGCGTAGAAATATGTAGACATGTGTGATTGCTGATAATGCGATGTGTAATTGCAATTGTGAATACGATTTTATCTTGCTCCGTAGAGTTATTACGCGTGAAGACAGGCGTCTGCAGAGAGAGTTTTTTTTTTGTTTTCATTCAAGTCGTTAAATTTAAATTTTCGAAAATATTTTTTTAGTTCAGTGTTAACAACACGGTGTGTTTAGCACAGAAGCTTAGTTTTATGATTAAAAACAACTTTTGCTCTACGAAAAACTTTATAGATGAGGAAGCTTGTTGCCAATTTTTTTAAAAATTGCATAACCACAGGGGTAATCGAGCTTGAGTTTCAGTACTCTATCGGTTGAAGTTTTACACATTTCAACCATTTTTTCTCAACTTTTGAAACATATTAAGACAGACTCATAGCTTTATTTTGATATAATTTTTGTTTAAATTGTTATATAACTGATATATTTCAAATTATAAGAAAAGTGAATATTGTACATATTTTTCGAATTGTTGTCTTCGTTTCCGGAGCTCTTCTTCAGACTGGGTTTATGTTTCATCACTTCTGCCCTTCTACCTAACTGAGTATATTTTTTCTCAAAAAATCAATCCAGAATGTTGAGAACTCTTTTTTTAAGATCGTTTTTTTAAGATCGAAAACACAACGATGAAGGATTTATGCGGCTACCAAATTGATAGTTTTTGGATAAATAGGTCCATTTGCAGTTTTCTCATGTTTTCATGTTTCTCACAGATGTAGCTTTTCACAGCTGCTTTTCAAAGAGTTGTCACTAGTAGGGATTGTTCGATTAACATATATTGAGAAATTCTACACAAAAAGTAAATAAAAACTACTATGGTTTTATGTCGATTTTAGTATACCCCATCTAAAGGCGGGGCTGGGCACCAGTAGGTAAAGGCAAATGTTTCAAGCGAAGAAAACAGCAATTTTTTTTTTCAAAAATTGAAAATAAATTATTTTTGTATCATGTTCAGGAAAATGTATTTTATTTTTTACTCTCTGAAACTAATTTAATGCAATGAAAAGGTTATGATTTTTTTTACTTCTACTCTTTATCAAATTTTGTAATCACTGACCCTCTACCCCAGAAATCTTCTGCTACACAACATCAATTAATAACAACTCTCATATTGACAGGAAATAAATTTAAATATTAACTTTACTTTAGATTTTCTGTTCACGAACCGGTCAAAGGAAGAAAGAAGGAAAGATCGCACATTTATCGTAAATCAGTTTACTCAAATCGTAAATGCCGAATTAACGTATTCTCAACTATTTGGAGACATATTTACGAATTGACTATACTGCTATCCGATTCAACTTTTTTTGGGCAAAGCTTCTAGTAAATGAATGATAGAAAATCACTCAATACCAGCTTGTATACGATGGTTATTGAAAATGTCTTAATATTAGATTTGGATTATCATTTCTATTACGATTTCATGTTAGCTGGGGAAACAACTTTCAAATTTATTTTTAGTAATAGCCAAGCAGTCTTTATAATCCGAACATAAAAATTTATTATTTGTCCAACGTTTCGGTGCCTGTTTGCACCATCTTCAGGGAAACTGAGATAGTTTAATATAAATGTAAGATTTCAGTTAGAATAAAGGTGTTATTGTGGTAGAGAAATTCGACTGGAAATATGTTTTTTCGGGGAGTTTTTTCGGCTTGCAGTCTTGTTTTTAGCAAAAACGACGTATTGATTTACGTTTCCAACGTTTCGATCCTTATTGGATCTTCTTCAGGGACTAAAATAGTGTTTATTTAGTTAGTTCTGCTGATTATAATTCATGCTTTCTTACCGAAAAAATGCCGTTTTCTTGTGAGTGTCGACCCGGTTGGTCGTGTAAAGCTGTCTGTTCGCGCCAAACAGCAGCGCGATTCGATCGACAAACAAAGTAGAGCTATCACGTCAGCTACAAGCAGCATCAATTGTTGTACCTATGCCGCACGCATCTGCAGTGTGCAAAACCAACAGTGCGTGTGTGCTGCAGTATGAGTAGGTAGTTAGAGTAGGTAATAGAATGATAGCCAATTGTACTCGACCGTAGTCAGCAGCGAGACAGTAGCAAGACAAAGCAATAGTACGAATCAATCATCGGTGTCGGTCAGTCGGTCAGATGGTTTAAATACAGTCCACTTTTTGCTTTTTGTTTTCGAAGTTGAGCGTTTTTCTTTTAAGTGTAGCAAATAAATGTGTTCCGTGAACATATCACAGTACTGCGTCGTGTTGTTAAATAACTATCCGATCGTCATACGTCTGGGAACTTTCGCGGGTTAACCGAATCAGTGAATTTCCGGGGATTGGCCCCAACATTTGGTCCTTAGCGACCGGATAAACCGCGAAGTTTGTGCGCGTTTTGTGATTGGACATCTATTGTGCGTCAATGTTTTGTCCTGTGAAACCAATTGTGTTGGCTTGGCTTGTGCTAGCCTAATTTTGTGAAGTTCCTTTTATGACCGGGTGGCTTGAGTTGATCCCGTTTGGTTTTTGCTTACATCGAATGGCCTTTTCTGGGTGATTATGCGCACAGGGAGCCTTGGCGGGCAGCTAGTGAAGAGTACCGAAGAAGCAAGTTTTCGCCAAAGATGTGTATTTTTTGAACGGTAATTCTGTTCTCTTGGGGGCCCAAGTGTGGGGAAAATTCTGTTGGAAAAATACTAAAAATCACAATGGAAGAAGCGTAACTCGGTACTTGTACTATACACTGTGGAGTCAACGACATAAAGTGGCCAACATCGGGGAATCAAATTAAATGGTTTTACATTGAATGGCATAAGTGAACTTATTCGTTGTGAGCCGTTTGTATAACATTGGTGCCTTCGAAATTTGTGTGTCTGACGGATTTCGGTACGAGATTCCTGATTAGTGCAACTTAAATGCGACGCAAATGAACGTTGTATTTCGAAGCGGAGCTGCATGTTCAAGCAGAATTTTGGAAGGATTCTTCGCAGACTGGAGGACGACCTGGCAATTACAGATAAGTACTAGTAGATAGAGTGTGCGTGTGAATTATTTTTGAGTGGTCGAGGTGGCTTGCATGCGAGGATTTTGAATGATTGGTTATTTATGTTGTTTTTACCCTCCGGTAGACTGAGAGCAGCCGCTTAGCGCATGAAAGCTCATCATTGACTGATGCAAATGCTGATATTTTCATCAGAAATTAAATATTTCGCTTGTATATGCTAATCAATTCGCCGCCGTTGAGGTCTCGTAAGTGATTTTTTAGTTCGTGTTCGTAAAAAGTGCTAAGTGATACAAAATGGCTGACGAGCTTCGACACTTGTCTAAAAAAGAACGAATCTTAGAAAATTTACTTGAAAATTTGGAAGATTTCTTAGAAGAATACGACGATGTTCGAGATCAAGGGTCACTCCAACCACGATTAGCCAAATTAGAAGAAGCATACAATACGTTTTGTGCAGTGCGGATTGAGATTGAGTCTATCTTAGAAGATATGGATTCGGTGAACGAAAAAGGTGACGACGACGACGACGAGGAAAGAGCGATGAGAAAGGAAACTCGAAACAGGGAAAATAAGAAAATTTTCAAGGAATTCGTGAACCGGTATTTCTTGCTTAAACAACAGCTACTGTCGAAGATGAAGGTGATTCCTGCTCGACCAACAGAACGCAGATCTACTGTTTCCGATTCAGTTTTACCGTGTCATACGAAATATCCTGAGTTGACGCTGCCAACATTCTGCGGAGAACTTTCGGAATGGATCAACTTCCGGGATAACTTCAGGTCACTGATTCACGACAACGCACAGCTCAACGACATGGACAAGTTCAATTACCTTCGAACATCCTTGAGAGATGACGCGCTCCTCCAGATTAACCAGATCCAAGTATCAGCGCTGAATTACGGCCTGGCCTGGAACATTTTACAAAATAAGTACGAGAACCATAAGTTAATAGCCCAGGAGCACATGAGAGCACTTTTCGCAGCACCTGTAATGAGGACAGAAAATTTTGAAGGGTTAAATGCGTTGCTGACGACATTCAAAACTAACCTTCAACAGTTGGAAAAATTGGGCCAGAAAACAAGCAATTGGAGTACCCTATTGGCGTTCATGTTATCACAAAAACTGGACACAGATACATACCGCCTCTGGGAAACTCACCATGCTTCTAAAAAAGTGCCTTCCTACGAAGCCATGGTTGAGTTCCTAGAAAACCAGTGTTTTATCTTACAGTCGACGGCTAGTCGAAGTGGGAACGATAACCGATGGAATTACAGAGCCCCCATAAGCCACAGCACGATTGCAGTAGAGAGATCATGCCCTGTCTGCAGAAATGGACCGCACAAGACCGAAGATTGTTCGAGATTCAACCGTATGAGGGTAATCGATCGAAAAAGTTTAGTTCGACAGTTAGGTCTGTGCTTCAACTGTTTGGATTCCGGACATTTTGTAGCAGACTGTTTGTGTGATTCCTGCCCAAAATGTGAACAACGCCATCATTTTCTGTTGCATCCGTACTCTCCAAGCCAAAGTAGCCGACAGTACGTACAGAGTTATTCTCAATCTCCACGAAGACCTCAACGCGCGGACAGTCAAACAAGAAGGCAACCTGATACTCATCAAGCTCAGTCCCGGATGAATAGCGATCAGTTTACACAAAACAACTTCCAATCTCTACAACAGCCACCTCCCACAAACACGCCCACAGTTAGTCACCACACTACTCTACTCAGCACACAACGGAACACCCACACTACTCTCTTATCAACAGTCGTTGTTTTGCTAGCCGATAACAACGGGAAAAAAGTCCTAGCACGTGCATTATTAGACAATGGGTCTCAACTTTGTTTAATGACAGAGAATCTGTCGGAAATATTGAAATTGAAGCGTTTTCAAGAAATTCTTCCCATAAAAGGGGTAGGAGGGTCTATGAATGTTTCAAAGGAATCTGTTTTAACTCGTATTGCGTCACACACGTCGTCGTTTAGTACTGCCGAAATGAAATTCCATTTGCTGCCGGAAATCACCTTGAATTTGCCCCAGAAAAGCTTTGACACTAGCACCTGGAATCTACCATCGTCCATCAACCTAGCAGATCCTGATTTTAACAAATCAAGTTCAGTTGATCTAGTGTTGGGAGTTTCAACTTTCTACGACTTGTTGTTAACGGAGCAGATGAAGATCACTGATGCAGGCCCAATCCTACAGAACACTCACCTGGGATGGATTGTCGCAGGAGAACTACCGGAAACCACAGTTATGTCGTGCAGCGTAATGATGTCTAGAGAGCTTTCTGGCGATTCAACGAAGGATTTGTTTCACTGCAAGTCTCGATTTTGGAGATCTGTTTTCTTCGTACTCTGTCTCGTTTCATTGATCACGTCGCATTTGTTCGACTATTTTGTCAGTCCAGTTTTCGTCCAAATCAAAATGTTTCTCCAAGAGCTTTGGGAAGAAAAGCTTTCTTTGGATGCAACGTTGGAAAATCAGCGCCAATTGTATTCGCTGAAGTTTAAGGACAAGATAGATGGACTCTTAGAACTATCGACTCTCCAATGGATACTCTTCGCTACACCACTGCGGACAGACAATTTTCCTATGTTTTCGACGATTCGAGACAATCAGCCATGGTTTAGAAATTCATCAGAGCATTAGAAAACCACCATTGTCGTCGCAGTTCCTGGACAGCTTTATAAAATTAGCATTTTTCGCCCCCATGAGGGGCACTGTTGGCACTGGCGGCTTATTTGGTCGTATTTGCCAGGGGGCCAACTGTTAAGTTATGTCCAACCCTACTTGTTTTGTTTGCGGAATTTATAGTGCTTTTCCACCGCCAGGGTCTGCACACCACTTAATTTGTCTTCGAAGTCCAGGGCTGTTAACGCAGAGCCATGGTGTCAACATTTAGTTAACCGGTTTCATCATAATGTCCCATCGGTTGTTCATGGTTTTAAGTAAAGCATCTTCCGCCCCCATTAGGGGCACTCTGAGCACTGGCGGCGTATTGGCCGTATCTGCCAGGGGGCCAATTTATAAGTTATGTTGAATCCTATCTGTTTCGTTCGCGGAATCTACAGTGTGTTTCATCCGCCAGGGTTTTACGTCACGCCATACGTGCAAGATGTCGAGGAAGTTTACCTATGCCGAGATCTGATGCCACCTGTTTCTTCTGCCAGCTATGATGACCAGTCCAGAGAGCCCGGGAGATCACATGCTGTTGACAGATAAGTATGCCCCCATTATTGGGGCGCTAAAGGCTAGGAGCGGCAAATAAGCCGTCGATGCCAGGGGGCGATAACTAAGTTATGTTATCTCTAAGTTTTAAATTTCGAAGATATTGTCGTATTGTTTTCATCAACAGAGCTCAGCAAAACCTGATCAGCCAGGAAACATGATTCATCGCATAGAGATGTAGGAACAACCCGCAAGGAACCGATCCTGTTGTTACTGTTGATCCTCAATCAAAGTTCTATCGAAACATTCGCCCGGAAGGCCTTCAACTACATTAGGAGTCGAGTCGTAAAGTATTATATTGAGTGAACTCAAGGCGGGCGGTATGTTCGCGCCAAACAGCAGCGCGATTCGATCGACAAACAAAGTAGAGCTATCACGTCAGCTACAAGCAGCATCAATTGTTGTACCTATGCCGCACGCATCTGCAGTGTGCAAAACCAACAGTGCGTGTGTGCTGCAGTATGAGTAGGTAGTTAGAGTAGGTAATAGAATGATAGCCAATTGTACTCGACCGTAGTCAGCAGCGAGACAGTAGCAAGACAAAGCAATAGTACGAATCAATCATCGGTGTCGGTCAGTCGGTCAGATGGTTTAAATACAGTCCACTTTTTGCTTTTTGTTTTCGAAGTTGAGCGTTTTTCTTTTAAGTGTAGCAAATAAATGTGTTCCGTGAACATATCACAGTACTGCGTCGTGTTGTTAAATAACTATCCGATCGTCATACGTCTGGGAACTTTCGCGGGTTAACCGAATCAGTGAATTTCCGGGGATTGGCCCCAACACTGTCTTTTCATCTGTTTTCCGAATAATTTAATTTAATTCGTGTTTTTAGATGAAAGGTGTAGTGTATCGACTTACTGCGTACAGATGTTTGCGGATAAAAATCCGTTTGTCTAGTGATTTTGGGATTAATTTTCCACAGCATCGAACTTTTAGCACAGTCTTCACTTTTCACTTATTTTGTTTTGATCAAAAATCAGTTGATGTGTATGTGTGTTGGTGGTGTAGTTTTTTTGTGTGTATTTTTTTTTTTTGATTATCTGGCAGTTCGCTTATTTTTCCGAGTAGTTGGAAAATGTTGGCGTATGAAGAGTGGATGTTTTCAGTGTCTTTCTTAATGTTTACAAATATCGACAATCTTACGATGCAGATAACAAAAACTTTGCGAAACGACTATGGAAACATAAAAATTGCCAGCAAACAGATGAAAACAATTGGATCGATTTTTCCTTTAGTCAAAGATAAAACACTTTATGGGGAAAACACCAATGTAATCTACAAAATTAATTGTAATGGAGAAGAAAAACCGGAAACAAGTGATGAAAACGTGGGGGAAAAATGTAAGGCATGCTACATAGGACTGTCATGTCAAACAAACAAATTAAAACGTTTATGGGAACTTGGATACACTAAAGCAGGCTACCCAATTGCAAAGCTGAGCCAACAAACTGCACTTCTGGATCACGAAATCACCACGCACCACCTTTTCGACATCGAAGGAGCCAGGATTATCGACAGGGGAAACAACCAGGAAAAATTGAAGATATTGGAAAGCTGCCACATTAAAACAACTAAAAACACAGTAAACATTAAGAAAGACACTGAAAACATCCACTCTTCATACGCCAACATTTTCCAACTACTCGGAAAAATAAGCGAACTGCCAGATAATCAAAAAAAAAAAAATACACACAAAAAAACTACACCACCAACACACATACACATCAACTGATTTTTGATCAAAACAAAATAAGTGAAAAGTGAAAACTGTGCTAAAAGTTCGATGCTGTGGAAAATTAATCCCAAAATCACTAGACAAACGGATTTTTATCCGCAAACATCTGTACGCAGTAAGTCGATACACTACACCTTTCATCTAAAAACACGAATTGAATTAAATTATTCGGAAAACAGATCAAAAGACAGCTATACACGACCAACCGAGTCGACACTCACAAGAAAACGGCATCTTTTCGGTAAGAAAGCATAAATTATAATCAGCAGAACTAACTAAATAAACACTATTTTAGTCCCTGAAGAAGATCCAATAAGGATCGAAACGTTGGAAACGTAAATCATTACGTCGTTTTTGCTAAAAACAAGACTGCAAGCCGAAAAAACTCCCCGAAAAAAAAAGAATAAAGGTGTTATAAATGTTCTAAGTGTTGTTTGGTCCTACTTACAATAACGTATCTGTTCTTTGTTAATTTACTTAAGGTAAGTCTATTGTCACATTGCTGGTCGATCGGTATTTGACACATGCTGTAACGTCGAGTTATATGGAAATTCATTATGAAAGTTCGAATTTGAAAAAAACATAGATTAGTGTTTTACGGAACGAGATTTTGGTCGTTTGTCTATGGCGGTCACAAGCTACTGTGATATGTTTGAGCTTTGATCGATGGAAGTTTGTTCATTTTGTTCTATGTGTTCATTCTGTAAGCTTTTAGATTGATGTTCGGAGTGTTTGTACAATTTGTCGAATATGGCAGCGTATGCAGTGTTGAGATTGTCAACATCTGTACGTTTGTTTACAGAATTTTTGGTCATGTAGATGTGGCACATTTCCAAAAATTCTAGATTTCTATGGCGTAGTGTGCTATCAATTATTTTGGTGTTTGAGAGTTCGAATCTATGTTTACAAATTTATTCAGTTTTCTATAAGGGTATATACGGATGGTAGTATTGGCGAAAAATTGGCCTCAGCCATAACCTCAAATTTTGATTTGCTGGCGACCTCACCAGTGATGCTAGGTGCGTTACTTATATCAGTATTTGCTTGTTTTAAACTTATTATAATATTTCCGAATTGATTAAAATTTTTAACTATCAATAGCTAAACGTTTGAATTCATTACGGGGCGTCCTTAAATGGACGAAGATAAGCCATCTTTTGCTAAATTTTCAAGATGAATTAAAAACATTTGAAACATATTTTCATGAACTGCTTGGTAGATTTAAAAAAGATGTTTCTATTTTCTAAACGAATACCAAATCATTCACTGTTACAAACAAGTTAGTTAATAAAAGCCCCGTCTATGTTGACTTTGAAAATGATCGCCTACATGCTCTGATTATTTTTAACAAATCCACATAATTCGTTAAATCGTTTAAATGGCGATACAGTAAGTTGTTATTTCGTTCAGAAAAATGATGCTTTTAATTTCATATTCGAATAGAAATCTACCGTAAAGTTGCCAATTCTCAGTACTCATGAAAAGGTTTTTCAATTACAAAGTCATCATAAAAATATAATCATTTTCCAAATATCAATGCATTTGGCACCCCTGACCACCCTAAAAAATCAAAACACGACCACTAGTGTATCACTTTTCCACAGGGCGAATTTGTCGATATTAGTACCGGAAAATCGCGTTTATCGTGCGCCCTTCTCAAAAATCGATTCTGTTCTCCCATGGTTTGAGGTTAGGGCTGAGGCTTAGGCTGCTAAGGTGGTGTTCGTGTAAAACTGTCAATATATCTTAATAAGAGCGGATTTTTGCATGAGTTTGTCTTACATGGGGGCTGTGTTGGAGTATGTGTTAACTATCTTGTCTAACTGGTTCATTAGTGATCTGTGTCCTGATATTCTGTCGTTTAATCTCTGTTGGGTGAGGCCAATGTATTGGTAGTCGCAGTCCTCGCATGGGATGGAGTAGATGAGCTTAGAGCGATCATCGTTTGGTACGGGTTCTTTCAAGTGTGTGTGTATATGTTGCCTATGGAATTCGTTTGTTCGCTTGCGATTTTGATGGACGAATAGTCGGCTTGCAGCATTTTCCCTAATTTTTCCGTCAAATTAGGTACAAATGCCATGGAAAAATATTTGAGTTGGCTGTTTTCTGTTGGAGTACCGCCATAAACAAACGACCAAAATCTCGTTCCGTAAGACACCAATCTATCCCCCTTATTCTACACCGCGCGTGAGGTGACGATAGTCGAGTCAAGTCGGAGTCACGTGAGTCTTGTCACCTTATTATCGAAGCCGATGTGACAGAGGTTCATGCCCAGCTGACTACTAGATTAGGATAAGAACTCAAAAAGTTCATTTTAAAAGACGTTTCTCACCTAAAGCGACTACTGGAATCGGGTGCTTAGGATGACTCGACTATCGTCACCTCACGCGCGGCCATCATAAGCGGGTATGTTTTTACAAATTCAAACTGGCTCTTGGTCATTCCTGATAATTTTATAACTTAAACATATTTATCCAACAGCATTGCATTTAACACGGTAACAATGTTTTGCCAACATAATTTCGACTTACTTTTTCCGCAGAATGTTTCAAAATAGCTATGTTAATCTAACAGTCCATAATAATAAAAACAGTTTGAAAAGCAGTTGTCGAAAACTATAGCTAAGAGAAACTTAAACATGAGAAAACTGGAAATGAACCTTTTTTGGAAATAAACAATTTGGTAGCCTCAAATTTCTCATCTATAATTTTTTTTCGTAGAACAACAGTTGTTTGTAATCATAAAACTAAGCTTCTGTGAATTTTTCAGCGAATAATAAAAATTGGGTTCTAGAAGGTTAAGTCATGAACCTTATGGTAGGAAGCAAACTTTCAAATCTACATTTATTTCAAAAAATTTATCAACTACTACACGAGAAGTAATATGGTTTTAAAAATAAATGCCTGATTTTTTTCCGGACGAATCCGAACCGGACAAATCCGGGAAATTTTATCTAAAAACCTGGAAAATCCGTTCATTTGATCTCAAAATGTTCAACCCAAAATCCAGACAATATCCGTGCAAATTTTGTCAAAACAACGGATTTTTTCAGTAAAAATCAAAAAGAAAACACTTGATTTTTTCATTAAAAGCATCAGCAGATTTACAATCGTTTTTAAGGCTCACAAAACACCAGTCTTGATTAGTTGGATAAAACTTGTCATAAAAAAATTCTTTTTGGGCGTAAAAATGAAGAAAGTATAATAACTTAAATTGATTAGGGTATCCGAGCCGGACTTTCCTCATATTTGGTGTCAAATATCCGGGCAAGTCCAGATAATTCCAGGTAATCTGGTAACCATATTTTAAAAATTCAAGATTTTAGCACCAACATGTGAAAAGGGTCAATGTTCATTTAAGACATTTCGAGAAAAACGCGTTTAAAAATTTGCAACCTTTTTTAAATCGCTTATTAAAATTCACGTGAAATCTTCCAAGTCTATATGGCCAAAACGGTGCGCAGGATCATTCTTAATATGTTTTTTATCGATAAGAGGGTATTTTCTTGGAAAAATAGCTCGCAATTGTTTATAGAACCTAGCTGAAGTATGAATTTACACTAAATGTGTTATACATCCTTTGCTTTGTACTGTATGTCTCATGTGTGTGAGTGGAAAGGAGATAAAATTTCCTCTATTTTGGGACAAACGCTTATGGTTCTTTCAATAGGAGTGAGTGAATCGCTCTTCGCATATTCCCCCTTTTAATGTTTTGCATCAGACCGTTTGTGTTGTAAAGGAGTTAAGGGTGTATAAATCAATTTTTGTGGGGAAAATGTCATCTTATGGGTGTGTATTTTTTTATGGAAACTAATAAACTAAAAACGGTTTTTGTGATAAGTAGAGCTCATATTGGGCTATTCGAATTCGCTCAAAACATGTTTTGTTTACTTTCTCTTTAATACCCTTTTCACATGTTAGTGCTGATTTGTTTCCCTACCCTAAGAAATAATTACATACTATGAAAAACTGTAAAAGAATGTGGTATACTGATTTTTTTCTAAAATATTTATATCTTAAAAACAAGAAAATAGGTTCAATTGAAATATTAATTTTCTGACAGCTTAAATCAAGAAAAACATTCCACCCCAAGATCGCATTACCAATTTGTTTTAAATGCTGTGATTGGTCATGGCAAGTGTGAATTTTTCCTTAAAATGCCCCCGTGTCGTGATAATTTCACAATTTAGGTTTTTCATCATTTTGATCTAAATTTTAAAACACTTTCAATAAGGTGTCACCAAGCAGAGAAAAACGAATAAGACAATATTTTCTGACACATCGATAGAGGAGAATCTAAACTATGATTTTATGCTTAAAAATCATGCTGAACTCGCAAAGGTATGCTTTTTATGGGTATGTTCTATCACGGCCAATGCGTTCGTTATAACGCGCAAATCGTAGTAGGCTGAAAATAGCATTAAATTTTCAAAAAGGCCAATTTTCATTGAAAATGAACAAAATGTCTAAAACCATATTTGGAGCGTTAATTCAGCCCAAAAAATCTACTTTTCATTTTTTTCAAAATTTTGATTAGTCCATTTTGATTTTCTTTTCAGTCAAAGTGTCTGTAAGTATTGGTGTGTTTTTGGTCTTCGGCTGCTTTCGGGTGTGTTCGGCTGCTAGGCGCATATTGAATACACAGCGGCGCGTATTTGCAACACAGTTTTGTTCTGTGGCTTTGAATATGGTCTTTAAAAATCAAGGTTTTGAAGCAACTATAGCAATTTGAGTAATAAAATATCATAGGCATTTGTAGAAAACACTTTTCTTCAACGATTGCACCCATTTTCAACACAATTTGTACGTGGAATACATAGAAAATCAGCGATTCGCTTAGGTGGCGCATAATAGGGCATGTTCCCCTATAGATTCAGTTTATTTTCCTTAACATAGTTTCCATCTCACGACATAACTTGATGGAAATAATTCCTCCAATTTCTCGTGCATCCCACATTCACCAGATCACGCTCCGCTTGGTCTAACAACCTCGCTCGTTGTTCGGCATTCTTGCAACATGTCCTGCCCAGCGTATCCGCCTAGCATTCGCCACATTCTGGATACTGGGTCCGCCGTAGAGTCAAGTAAGCTCATTGTTCATTCTTCGCCTTCACACTCCGTTCTCCTGCACGCCGCCAAAGATGGTTCTTAACACTCGTCGGTCGAATACTTCGACCACGTCTCGTGCCCGTAGAGAACAACCGGTCTAATGAGCGTCGTGTACAAGTTACATTTTTTCGTTTAATACATTCGATACAGTTATAAGTTAAAGAATCACAAAAATAAACAATTTACACTAGACAAAGATAATAGATTACAATGAATCACATAATATCAGCTGAATCTGAAATTGTTTATTTTTTTTGTGATTCTTTAACTTATAACTGTATCGAATGTATTAAACGAAAAAAAATAAAAGTTACACTTCGTGCGAGAGCTAAGTCTTCTCTACCACAGTTGTTTGTGGAGTCCGTATTAGGCACGACCTACACTGATCATTCGCCGCTGGATCTCACGGCTGGTGTCATTGTCTACGGTCATCAGTGGGCCGAGATATCTCCAGCTAGTGGCCGTTGATCGTGACGTTTTTATTTCTGGACAAGCGGGTTCGGTCGGTCTCGGATCCGCAGGCCAGCAAATCAAACGATGGCGGCCCTTCTTCCTCGAATACAGCGTCGATCTCGATTGGTTTAGAGTTTAGAAAGTGTCATTTCAAGTAAAGAGTAGTCCACCGTCTTGGGTCGATTCGTTAGGATCGGGGATGTACAATCGACCGGTACTTCCGATCGTGGGTTGATCGTGGTTGTGGCGAGGATTCCGTCCACTGTATCTTTTGTCCCAAAACAAAGGGGTCCTGTAGTAAGGAGACACACTGGCATTAGAGCGCGTCCTTTTTGGCGAAAACAAAATGGCGGATGATCGGTGGCGTCAGGGTGTAATTTGCACTAATGTAGTTTTGCTATTTTGATTTATGTGTATACCTGCGGTGTTTTTTAGCCAGCACCAGGAAGCCTCGTTTGACCGGCCTTGAACCGCGAGTTTCAGTCGTTGCTCTCGCTTTGCGATAGCTTCTCGTTCGTTGTATCATCGGGGCGTCGCTGCCGATCGTGTGATTACCCGGAGGCATCGACTATCCTATTTGGCCTTCTGGTTTTGAGATGAAAAAGCATTCTGGCTGCATGCTGTTGACGTTGTTGCGCAGTCGTTGCTTCGAAGGCGGATTTTTGAGGAAAAACTTCACACACACACTAGTTACTCACTGCGATATTCTACTTATTTTGAAAAAGCTACGTTAAACCGCGATCATTCTCTACCACCTCGATGGAAGTGTTATCTGACGCTTACAACTTCGTCTTGGACGTATAAATCATTGACTCAATACACAATTAACACACGACGTATTACAGGACACGACACTTAACGACATCTCCTTCCTTTAATACGTCGTGTGTTAATTGTGTAGTTAAGTTCTTACTCTGGCACAAATCCGCTTCAAAATGACTGTGTTTGTGGTAGATCTTCTCCACAGCCGCCCCCTGCGACCATCGCCTTGTCGAAGCCCTCTGCGCTATTCGGATGAACTCGACAATTCACCCGAAATCGTCACAGCGTCCCATCCTTCGTCGCCTTGATAAGTCTAGTCAGCTTCCCAGAAAAGCCGTTCTCGTTCATGATTTTCCATAGCTCGACACGGTAGATCGTGTCGTATGCGGCTTTGAAGTCGATTAATAGATGGTTCGTAGCGACTTGGTGTTCACGGTATTTCCATAGTGTGAAGACCGTCCATCCATGGACGTCCTCCATCCTGATGATCTCCCACGAATCTGTTAGCTTGTGGCTTTAGGCGGCGGAGTAGAATTAGGGATAACACTAGATTCAGTATGCTAGCCTTCATAGCCTCGAAAGATGTACAAGTGTGTGAAGTTAAACTACACACCAAGTTTTATTGAGATTCTATAGCTGTATGTGAATGTGTATTTAAAAAAAAACTCATAACTTTATTTTTTTCTTTACGTGCTTCTCTGAAGCACACCGTTCATAGT
The DNA here is from genome assembly GCF_029784155.1 of Uranotaenia lowii. NCBI lineage: Eukaryota > Metazoa > Arthropoda > Insecta > Diptera > Culicidae > Uranotaenia > Uranotaenia lowii. Next base: position 102,733,720 of record NC_073692.1, on the reverse strand, counting down.
TAATTCAAAAATATTCCGTCACCTCTAGTTCAAATCAACCCCTTTTTTGTCTATGATCCTGCGACATGAAGATCATCCCGAACAGATTGAATTTCTAGGAAGTAATTTGCGTCAGGATAACACCCATGACGGTTTTCCAGCGATCCGAGACATCAAATGCTCAATTGAAGCCAATTGGTGTAAATTGAAATGGGGTACAACAGTGTAATTCCTTGCTCCAGTACATTTCAGATGGCAAGCCGCACACTTCCCATTATTTGCCCGAACGAACGAAAGTACGAACATGGTATGCAGAATATCACTTGCCTGCTGCTGGATGGTGTCATCACTTTGCTGCTCCTTCACATTGTTTTCCATTAAATTGAATTTACTACTTTGTACTTAGGGCCGCGCGGCCACACATGCTTCCTACATACTCTAGTGGAGGCAGTCGGCATATAGATCAGTGTTATAAAATGTAACCAAATCTCCCAGTTAGAATCTTGCGCTCGAAAGTGACAATTAGTGTCGCAGACATCTTTTTATTGTCTATCTCTATTAGGACGCATTTGTGTGAGAATGCAAAAATTCATTGCATTTATTAGATAACTAGTGTTAATTTACACACTTAAGAAACACAAGCCGAAGAATTTCGCTTCACACTTTAACGAGAGTCTGACACGGATTCCACAGTTGGTCGTCGTCTTATCGTGTCAGCAGCGTGGAGCAGCGTTGTTGATAGTAAATTCTGCCCATCGTCGTCGGCCAAATCACGACCGGAAAGAGTCCGAGTGTGTTTGAGTAATTATATTTCCTTTCTTGTTTATTTTTTGCTTGCCCAGATCGAAGATTTAATCAGAGTCCCGCGCGAAAAACACCGAGGGTAAAGGGGCCGGGCAGAAAAATTAATAAAGTACGAAGAACATACAATACGTTCTTTTTTTGCAGAATCATTATTCGATTTGGGAGGTTAATTCTATAGGGTAACGAGAATTTAAGAACCTGTTGGTCGGAAAGATAATATACGTTATATATTTTGGCTTTGATGTTAGTTCAGTTGATAATAAATTCAGGTTTGATGGAAATCTACTGCGTAAAATGGAGCATATCAGAACAACACTTGGGAAGATACCTTGTGGTTCTGGTCTGACTGTCTGTGTTGTTACTTTCCACTTATTTTAGTTATCCATCTTATTTCGTTTTCGAATTCGTAAGAGAGTCAGTTGAAAACTGATCGTTTTATCATACATCCAAACCGAATTTCTCCCATTTATATTGATAGAAAAATAAAGAAGATTTAAGTGAGATTTGTTAAGAGATTATTTAAAAATGTTGTCCGATACATTTCGACACGATTTTAAGAAAGAAAAAAAATTGTGATTCTATTGGAATCGGAGTTGAAGCACGTTTTTGAAAATCATTTCATATACTAGTAAGGAGACTAAAATAACGAAAAACGACAAGTTTAGATTACAACTCTGTGTTTGCTGTCAGCGTTAATACGATAAAGCGATGAATTTGTATATTCAATTCATATGATTAATGTGGACAGAAATATTTCAAAAACTGTCCATAAATTGTCCTAAATTCTTTTATCAAAATTTCCAAATTGCTTCAATGCTTTGCAAATTGCAAAATGCAAAAATTCAATGAAAGCCACCTTTTCTCGGCCACTAATCTAAAACATGAGACCAATATCGAATTGGTAGCGCTTCAAAATCACTTTGTTCTAATTTCACATTGATTATAATAAAATGGACGACAATATCACAACAACATTAAACGGTTTGTATGTATTGACAACCTCCTTTAACACTTGAAAGCAGATTTTTTAAGGGACTTGAACAAGTTTAAATCCCATCAAATAAATTTAAAAAAAAGGACAGATGGCTTGTCAAGCAGAACATTTGAGCACATTCAAAGTTATGAACAAACCATAGGCGAAATTAGAAACAAGTAGTGCTGATTAGTGGAGATTTGTTCCAATTGAATTGTTCAGTTCAAGGAATGAATCTACCTTACTTAGTACTGGGAAATTACTTGATCCCAAAAGTTATTTAGAAATAAGTGTTAAAAAACATGTCAGAAAATTGGTAGCCTCCGCCGCGGCGAAATTTTGTCTTAAATCGCTTTAAGCCTAAAACATTTAATTTTACGACACTATATTGAAACTATGAACTGAAAATTTTGAGTTGCAATTCCACCAAACTGTTGTTTTGAAATTCGAATTTTGACTTTCGAAACTCCTATCTCGTCTTTAGAATGGGTTTTCTTCAAGAAGTGTTACTAAATCAGTTCAAAACATTAAACCAAGTCAACAGAATGATCAGAAAAATATCTTAAACTTTATGTGCATTACTTTATAGCTAATGACTTTGATTATGAAAAAAATCATTTATTACTTTACAAATTTTATGGTGAACAAGCAACAGCAACAACACAGCAGAAATTTGGGCAGGCTCGGCCTGCCGGTTGCCACAAAAAAAAATCTGTATCATAAATGAGTCTGATCTTCGTCCATACATGTCCTAATTTAACAGAACTAAATACACTGATGGTATTGATTTTCGTGGCATCGCTGGTCGGCAGCCGGCAGGCCGAGCCCGACCGAATTTCGTTTGTGTTGTTGCTGTTGCTTGTTTAAGTGTTATTTTCTTCCTTGCAAGCAGCCGGTGTGTCTTCGTGCCGGACTGGACGAACGACGATCGTTTTTATTTTCTTCCAATGAGAAGAAAAAATAAAACGAAGAAGAGTGCTTGGCAAATTTCTAAAGCCAGAGTTCACATTGAGCAGCACATTGAGCAGAGTGAATCAGCTCATTGTGTTTTTCATCATTGTGAGAAACCTCTCAGAAAATTCGACTATCGGTGCGCAGTAAGAGAGCGAGCAGTAGACATTCTATCGCCGTGCGCGCAGTTCTAGAAAGCTTGAGCTCACATTGTGCTTTTAGAACACATTGTGCTGTTTTGAGGAGTATAACACCCCTGTTGCCAGGTTGCCCGGATTCATCCGGTTTTGCTAGAACATTTGAATCAAAATTTGAGGTGAGTCCGGTCTGGCCCGGTTTTCCGGTTTTGTAGCAAAAAGCCCGGATTTTGCCCGGATTTATTCACATCAATTTTAAAACGTGACATAAACTGAGATTACTATAATTTTTAATTTTATTATAATTTTTAATTTTTACGTTCAAAAAGAAGTTTTCAATGGCAAGTTTTAGAAATAATCATGACTCGTGTTTGGAAGCTTGATATACAATTTTAAATCTGCTGATGTTGTTTGTTAAAAAAAAATATTGCAAGTATATTTTTCGTTATTTTTGCTGAATAATTCCGCAGTTTTGACCAAGTTTGCCCGGATATTGCCAGGATATCGATTTGAACATTTTGAAATCAAATGCTGGCCAGGTTTTTTGATAAAATTGGCTGGATTTGTCCGGTCCAGATACGGCAATTCTGGCAACCTTATTTTACCATTTTTTAGGAAGCTTGAATTGAATTACCAATTTTTTTTTATCAAATGATAACATTTTTTTTATCTTTTCTATGGGTTATCTAGTGAAAATCCCATGTATTAAGCTTGTAAACAAATGTTAACGACCTCTTTTTAAGATCTCCCATGTAGAATGGAATACCCATTTAAGTTTTATTTTGTACTTTTAGAAATTTCTAAATAGAGTTCCGCTGAAACCTCTGCATGTGTGCAATGTGCTTTATAAGCTTTCTTATAATTGGATGGTAGAATTGAACACACCGACGATCAATAATAACTTAAAATTTAAAAAATTACAAATTAAATTAAATTGTACAAAACTAAAAACTTCAGATTATATTACTAAAAGTCTCGTGCGTTGAATTTGGTTTAAATTTTTTTCATAAAATTAACGTTTAATTGTCTAATTGCTATTTTAAATTAAATTCCTACACGGCAATCAAAGTGTTGAGATCACAGCCTTGAACTTACAACCCTCAGTTTTATTAATTGTTTCCCTATGAGGAGTTCCGAAAATATGAAAATGGTTGGTTCTTAAAAGCTGGAACATAAGTGTTCAGTCCAAATAGTTATTCAACTGAAGAAGTCAATTCATAATAAACATGAATTAATGTATCCTTACTTTGCACACTGCATATTCTAGTAGATTCACTGTTCTTCTCAATATATTTCTAACAGGCGAGTAGTTTTTTTTTATCCTAAATGAAGGCTCATTATTGCAATCAAATGCCTCGCACCGGTATCACGTGCTTTGAACAGTAGAAGGAAAAAAAACCCGCCAAAATTTCCCCTTTCAAATTTTGAATGCTCAGCAAGCTTTGATTTGCTTTCCAGTACACGTGAACTTTGAATGGTCGTTTCTAATGCCCGGCCCATGGTGATGGTGAAAACAACCCCGCCAAAAGAAACGAAAATCGGGTGGCAAAATGGATGCCATGACTTTTGGTTCGTGGGAATAAAAACGAAAGTTGTATGGGAGGGTCCCTTTTCTTAGGTGGGATGGGCTCAAAACTATTACTAAAACCTTACCATGGTCCAAACACATAACTGTATCAAATTTCAAGCTGATCGGTTAAGCGGTGTGGATTTGTATAAGGTGCATACAAACAAACATATATAGTCCAACTCATCTTTATATATTAGATTGAAACATTTTTCAAAAAAAAAAACGATTTAGGCCACAATTTTATTTTGTGATTCTTGTTCTTCTAAATGCTCAAGTTTCATTTCAAAAGGCAATCAATTCAAATTTGTTCATAATTTTTTCATCTTGGAAGTGATTTGAAGTAGAACCTTTAATTTAATATTAATGGGCTAGGGCAGTGGTCGGCAACCTTTTGAGTCAGAAAAGCCAAAATTTTCAAATTTTTAAAATTCAAAGGTTGAAAGAGCATTCTTAAAGATTTTTTTTTAGTAAATGAACATTTATTTTACGGCATTACTTTAAAACCAGTTAAGTTTTCTTCTAACTCTTGGATATTTTTTAAAATCTATTTCTGATTACCATTTTGTACATGAATTCTCTTCTGGATCTTTAACTCTTCTAACATGGTTTGATTCTATATCAACTCCGATGTGTTGGTAAATATTAAGTCATAAATATTAAAAATCCATATCAAGCTTAAATGAATACTTTGCAGGGTGTTTAAGTGAAAGATTTGAACATATTAACATGAACAGTATATTTATAATTTCTTCGGCAAAGAAAAGCTTATAAATCAACAAAGTAAAGGGAAATAAATTTTCTTAAAATTTGCAAGCTTTTTATGAAACTCCCCTGATTTAGCTAATCCTTTCCAAAATCCTGAAGTATGAGGTTAAATTCCACTGAAATATATGTAGCCGAAAATTATAATCTTCTAAAATTATGCTCCTACCAAAATTCATGACATCAAGCGAACATGTCTTCAGAATGTTATGCATCTGGAAATTTAAAAAAAATCATTTTATGTCACATGTGATTCCTTAGTGTTGAAATTCAATTCATAGTAGATTATTCATCAATGCTTGCTAAAATTTAGATTACTGGGAAAAATCTGTGGTTTGACCAGTATAAATCTGTATTACTGTGATTTTGAAGACTTCGTTAAAAATTCGTGACAAATATTTAAAAAAAAACAGGCAAAATCAATTCAAGGATACTTTATACTTTAAAACTTTTTATATTTACTTTATAATAAAACAACGGTGTCTAACTCTTAATAAAAAAAAAAAAAGATCGTTACTGAAACTTCGTTGAAAATTTGTGTGCTTCTGGTAAATATTGGCTGCAGGCATCACCCTTGAAATTTTAAATTTGTTCAAAGACTCAAAGATTTACTTCTTTTTTGAATACATACAATTTAATCATAAAAAACCTGCTTCGGGATGTAAAGGTTAATTTAGTAATTGATTACAAGTATTAAGTCTGTGAGTAAGTTTTCAAATAGATTTTCGGAATTGAAATTTAATTCATTCTCAATGCTGATTCGAGTTTGAAAAGCTGTCAAACTTTAATTTGTAATTCTCAATTCTCAATTTTGGAATTTTGTACTCGAATTCCATGTATCTTTTCTCTTTTTAATCTGTTATTTATTTAGTAAGCTTTGTAGATTTTGTGGAAAAAAGTGATGGCGAGTGTTTCAAATATAAAGTTTTATGATGGTTACGTTATTTTAAAACAAAACAGAGGCTATCAACTTTTGTGTTCGATTAATTAAAAAACATTTACACGTTTTGGTAATAAGTGATCTGATTTCAGTTTTTATTGTTTTGAAACAACAATAATTTTGTGCATTTACGGTTAGTGATAAATAAAAAAAGTGATAAATAAAAACCAGGAAAAGCAAAAAAAAAATCAATTTGACTTAAAAAATGCTTTTTTGCCGCTTGGTCATTTCCGCTTTTTCCTACAGTGGGTGTAATTCTAAAAATGTCTTCTAGACAAGACTGGTAATTTTCAGTCAATTTTATGGTCTGACACTGACTATTTGCAGCTAAAACCTATGAAAATCCGTTTGTAAGGTCACAAGACTAAATTATCGTTTTAGCACGATTTTGTAGATATTTTATTCAAAAATATATAAATATTTGCACAGCGAGCTGAAGAGCCGCAGCTTTATGTCCAAACAGCCGCATGCGACTCGCAACCCACAAGTTGACGATCTATGGGCTAGGGCAACTAAATTAGTAGGAACTTCTTTTCGCTTTCAAAATTGACAATTCCTTATTCTGATTTTTATCAGTTTTTTCATTGATCAATCAATATAATCCTTTAACGATGAATTGAAGGCACAAATATATAAAGTTATAATTTTGAACATAAAAAATGAGCCTTGTATTTTCAAATCTTGGCTAAAATTGCAATAAAAAAAAAGATTGTCGCTGACTATGGGCGATGAAATCGAAAAGTTATTCTTTCTCTCCTTAAGAAAAACCCGTAAGATCTATCAAAAGTTGGGTGAAATTTTAGCTGCAACCCACTTACACTAATGCAGAATAGACTGGCCCAAATTTGTATGGGATGATTTTTACAACATTTTTTTCAACGCGGCACCCCCTAGATTGGTGCATTTAGGTGAAAAAATGACTTTCTGAAAGTTTCAGGTCATTTGGTAGAAGCACAAGCTGGCGCAAAGGATTTGAAATTTGTATGGAGATTATCGGCAACATGTAGGAAAAATCGACATACTTTCACTCTTTGTGTCCTAAAATATGTTTTCAGTATGCTGGAAAGCTCAGAATTTCAGGAATTGTAGTTCAAACAATGACAAACAAGCTTGTAGAAGATTGTGACGCGATACGAGTTGACTGTGATGAGTTATTTGCAATTGAATGCGTGTTGTTTGCCCATTTCATCGATATATCGTGAACGGTGTATAGGATTAATTAGTACTAACTTAATCGCTTTGTCACACAATGAGAATAACAGATAGAAAGTTTGTGTCCTCGGCAAAGTTGTAGCTTATTTTATAACAAATATCTTTGCAAAAAGTTCAGAGAAAGGTTTAAAAAACTATGAACTGCTGCATTGTGTGACGATGCGACCAAGTTAGTGCGATTAGCCCATACACCGTTCACGATATATCAAAGAAATGCGAAAAAAAATCACACATTAAATTGAGGAAAACTCATCACAGTCAACTCGTATCGCGTTACAATCTTCTACAAACTTGTTTGTCATTGTTTGAACTACAATTCCTGAAATTCTGAGTTTTCTAGCGTACTGGAAACATATTTTAGAACACGAAGAGTAAACATATGTCGATTTTTCATACATTTTGCCGAAAATCTCCATATAAATTTCAAGTCCTTTGCGCCAGCTTGTGACTTTTGACTTTTTTTTCTTTTTATCAAAATAAGAATCAAACATCGATAAGGTATGTGTTTTAAATAAAATCTCTTAAATGATAATTGAATACTCATTTTTTTTTCTAATCGAGAATTCACATTTCAAATCGTGATTAAATATTTCTTCTTGCAAATGTTTTAATCGCGGAATTTTTTGATCAACCTTTCCATTTAAATTGATGAGAAAAAATGTCAATCAAACCATAGAAAATTTACAATTTTCTACATATTATCATTTTGCCTAGCAATTCTTAATCACTGTTAATTACTGATATGATACGAAATTTATTTTATATCTCGGTTCAACTGATTTTAAATCTATTGTTATATTTTATGTATTCTATTTCTGTGCATTTATTCTTATGTCCAAAGCTTTAAATTCTGGGTTCTTTCGAAATTATAATTCGTATACTTTTTCTGGTGCTCCGGAAATATTTGGTTAAGATTTATTAACGAGACTGCATTAAATTATTTTTCAGAAAATTTCTAGTTCAGAATAAGAAACATAATTTAGATTAGATAAATAATGGCTTAACAGAAAATGCATCGATTTGAAACATTGATTCTGAACTATTTCAATCCAATCAGTCAAATTCATAACTATTTTGAGTTTTTGCCAATGTCATCAGCAAACAAATCGCCTAGTAGAAATCTATTGTCTTATGTATATATTGTGTATTTTTGATATTATTTTTTTTTTGTACAGGATTATCATCCTCTGGAATGATTCCTGATATTGTTATTGTTTCTAGCTAAATTTAATTTAGCTAGAAACAATAACAATAACAATAACAATAACCAATCCCCCCCTCTATTGACAGGTCCTTCGCACGGGCCTGAGCTAAGGAGAAAATTGTAAAAACAAACATAAAAAAAATCCAGTTTGGCTCTTCAAAGCGTTTCACATAAATAAACTACAGAAAAAAATGAATTTGAAACTTGCAAAACAAACAAACTTAAACCTAAGGATTTAAGATTTGGCCGAATCAAACAAAGTATACAAATTTAAACATTACATTTCCTCGCACTAAAAAAAAGTATAGCGAAATAAGGCACACTTTTCCAATTTTGCATCACGACAACATCGAACAGTCCTAACGTTGATGTATGAAAAATAAATTTTCCAACCTGATTGTGTGTGTGCGAGCGAATATAGTCAGGCAGAACAGGAACCACCCAACGCGATCTGCCTCGACCGACCGACATCTGTGCTGTATTACAACATGATCAGGATTTGCGAGCACTTGTCTTGCCGTGCCGTTGTCTGACATCATCCGAACGCAACCGAGGCTTGAAATAACACAACTCAAAACAATGATACATTTTGCGCAAAAATGAATGAAACAGTTTATTTTCGCGTCGTCGACGACGACAACGACGACGGTCTCCGGCTCAAAGGGTTATCGTTCCGGGGGCTAATGCTCAACGATTTTCTATGAATGAAGTGAGCGCGCTGTAATCAGAACGCGCAGACACGTGGTGATATGAAATCGCTTTTCGCTGCTTGCGATTTCATTGAAATCTATCTTGCTCGCGTTTTGGTTTGGAAGTTTGCCAAAAAAGTCCGAAACTAACGAATGGAGGTCGGCTTATCACATCAAGCTCGAGGAAGAGGTAAATCAACGCACGCGCACTCTCTCCTTACTTCATATTTTGATTTGCCGGAAAGAGTGACCTTAACGATAACGTTAGATGGAAGCTTCCCGGGATTGATTTACAAAAAAAAGCAAACTAGATTTGACTAAAGTTATCAGATTAGAGAAACAAAAATAATCTGACAGATCAAAAATACAAATGTTAATTTTGGAAAAAGCCTGTTTTAATTTAAAGTTAGTTCTACTTCCAACCTATTGCCCGAACAGTTTAATAATAGACTTATTGTAAAATTTCCTCTGATCGACTCAGATTAGTTTTCGCTTAAACAACGGTTTGTTCCTGTGCTCATTACATAAAAGGGTTTCTTCCAGTGCAGCGCTTTCTTCTGGCATGGTCTATTTGAGATTTGTAGTCAAGCAAGCGTCCTAGTTTAAAAATTTTTATCGCACCGCTAAACTAACATAGCGACAACGAGATCTAATTTGCCTCACTAAACGAACTGAATCGCCGGAAGCTGAAGGCGTATCATTAGAACACATGCTATTTATGCTGTACCGTCTTGTTGCTGGGGGTTATGATTCAACTCACATTATGTACCTACATCACATTTACATTGTTGTAATCTTTTTTTCTGAGCCAAGATATTTCTAAACGTTGCGTTGTTTTGTATCCTTTCTTTGTTCTGGTGACACGATACTCAAAATGGGCTTGTGGTATAGCTCAGTTGGCAAGTCTGTTGTCTCCTGAGCCGATGTCCGCGAGTTCGAGCCCAGGGTTCCGAAAATCAATCATAACAAACACTCAGGATGCGTTTCCTGTTGGAAACATTCTGATTGTATAATGGGATAGCGCCTCTCGCAACTGCTTCGCCTGGCTGGTATGCAATCTCGATCAGCGCTCCTATCAGCTATGCAAACCGAGTCGCATCATTCAGAATCATCGGTTTAGCAAACATCGCATATCGGAGATGAGGGAGATACAAACTGATCCATTCTGAATGTAGCTCACTCAGTATCTGCCTGAATTATATGAAATTCAAAATTATTTTTTGCAGGACGAAAAAAATCAAACAGTTGTGCGGGACACCATAAATTCTCAGCAGTATTAACGTGACGGACGACAGTTTAATAAGAGAACTTGTAAAAATTGAAAAACACGGCGAAAGTGAACATCTTTCCCTCACAAACACAACTACAATTTGATTTTGATCATACTGATGTTAAAAAACGTTATAACCACAAATAAATTTATTCATTTGCTATGTATCAAATCAAACAAAATACGCTAATGATCGGCTTCATGTATCACTCACTCACTGCCTGATCCATTCACTCCTGATCGAAGACCAACATGATTCGCCATATGCATTGCGCATTGGTGAGATTCCAATTTGATGATGGTGCTGCACTGTTTTGACAGCAAGCATCGTGCGAGGTGATCTGTATTTTAGCGATGATTTGAACGATCGATGATCGGGTAGGTCCAGTAGCAATCAATAACGAAACCCGACCGCTGTACGTTCAGGTGCGAAGTGCAATCAGAAACATTCATTGAAAATGAGTGATATTCGGAACACTGTTCGAGCCCAAGAGTAAACATCGAACACAGTTGTACCGGATAAGTTTTTCAATAACCATCCGCCAACTGCAACGTTGATAAAGTCGCGAATGCCATAAAAATGGTAAAACGACTAAAAAAAACAAAAAAAAAACGCTCAAACATAAATAACTGGTTTATGAAATTTCCAATATTCTGTCGGCATTTCTAAAATGAAAAGCTATAAAAAAAGAGAAAAAAACACTTTTTTCAAAACAGCACATGCTTGCAAAACGAGCTCTCATTACAACTGTTGCGAGAAGCAACTCCAGAAAAAGAGATTTTTTGATAACATTTTAAGGAGTTCATCGAACTGCGTTTGCAAAAAAAGAAAACCCGGAATCATCGTCAGACAAAGATGTTAAACAATCTTCCCGGTCGCGCAGTCTCTTTTATCTCGTTTGCGTTATGTAATCGATTTTTTCTCCATTCGGTCACCAGAACAGTCGGTGGGCGGAAAAAAACATGCCAGTCTGCATCTTTTTCATTCTTTGATTAATTCCTGTCTGAATCTTAATGTATGTATCTTCTTTTTTTTATTGAAGAGACGGGTGCTCTGGTGGGATGCTTTTTGCAGAACTTTTTCAGCTTATTTTATCTACCATCTACAATGTATGTATGTTTGTCTAGTGAACCAGAGCAGCACTTCGTGAACCATTCCTTCATTGATGGAGTTTATCAGAGGCTAGCGAATTGGAGCGTTTGTTGCGTCTGTTTCCGGTCGGCATTTTTCTCTTTCTTTACTCATAGCGTAGCTAAACAAGGAAATGATCCGCGCCGTTTCAGACTCGGCTACTGGTCTATGAGTTTATCAAAACACGCTTTGAAGATAGATCTTGACAGTAAGGAAAAAAACACGTGCTATTGTGTATTGTATTGTGTAATGGGTAATTAAAATTTCTATTTCATTGCTAAGATCAACTAAAGATTATTGACAATGTAAACGATTCAACGCTTTTTTTCAATGGTGAAAAATATGCCAACTAGCCTTAAGACAACTCCTACCTACATATTCGAAACCGTAGGTTTTTCGGAGAAAAGCTAACACCTCAAGCCAATAGACTGAGTCGATTTGAGGTCATTTTTGAATTTCTCAAAACCCTGGGATCTCAAAAGTTTCGTTTTGATTCGAAACCATGATTTTTAAAGAATTTTTAAGTAACGTTAACATGAGTAAATTGGGTATGGAAAAACTGAATATTTTGTACAGAAAAATCAACATCATTTTTGTTTCTTCTGTGGCTTACTTTTGAAGTGCTAATTTATAAATTCTTCAGAGTAAATTTTCCGCTAAACAACTTTGTCCATGACATTAACTTTGTATCTTATAAGGCAAAAAAGTTATTAGCTGTTTAACAGGGGTATGTCTTTTGGAATTGATAAACGATAAATTCAATTGACATCACTGCTGGGTGCCTACACACAAAAAAAAAATCATAGTAAAATTACTAAATCCGTGGTTCAAATGAACAAGACGCAACCATATTTTTGAGTCAATAATGTTTTGTTCTTGAAATTACTTCGCGCATTGTAATTTTACTATGTGTTGATTTTTACTGCGCATAGTAATTTCGACTGCATTCGTAGTAAAACTGTTAATGATAGAATGAGTTATTTTTCTTCGTGCATTGTAAAAGTGCAATTTACCATTATTAAAATAACACATTAAAAAGAGTATCGTATCATGGTATACATTACAAAATTACCATGCAGCATGATATAAAGGCTTGTAAATAAAATTTATTTGTTACCAATTTAAAATTTTTATTTTTTTCAACTCATTTTAAGATTTTACGACCATCCACGGTTGGTAAACTGGGGTTGCATCGAAGCGTACAGCTTTTCTGATTACATAGAGTCTGAAATGAAAATTAGAAAACAGGAAAACAATTAATTATAGGAAATAGAAAAACTGTTCAGTTTGCTTATGGGAACATCCATAAATGACGTAGCATTTGAGGGAGACGGGGGGAGTTTGACTTTGTGTGACGATGTGTGACGAGAGGGGGGGTAGGGGTTCAAGTAAAGCTACGTAGCTTTAATTCAATATCGAAAAAAAAATCAAAATTGAGCAAAATTATGCCTAATACAATCCAGTCTGAACATGTAGCTTTTGACTTCTACTGCCCGACTGTTTTCAAGCGTATCAAGGAGCGTACATGCAAGAAATGCAATTTATATTTTACTTCAAATGCTCTCCAAAAGGAGCATAGCAAAGTCCACAAGGCCCCAGCCTCGGAAAGAAAGATTCGTCCAAAGCGAAGTGTAGGCAAAAGAGGACACGAAGTGCTGATCATCACTCCGGAGGAAGATAGAGAGTGGGTGGAGGCAGCTGACATCGCAGATGCAATTATTCTAGCCGAACAGACGATGGAGAAAAGCTGCCCAACGATTTCATTGGAATCCCGAATGGAGATCATTTGGACCGACGCAACTGATTGAATACTTACTAGCTATCCTGTTTGTTAAAAGGTAGCTTGATTTTTTTTGACTGATTGATATGCTTTTTTAAACTTCCATTTATAACTTCTTTCCCTTTTTTTGTTAATTTTTGTATTATTCTTGCAAAATGCAGATAATAAAAGTAAAAATTAAAAACCGATTTTTAAAAATGAGAGGGGGGGGGGGTTATTAAAGCTACGTTATTATCTAGGGGGGGTCTATGACTTTGTGACGAAATGCTACGAGGGGGGAGGGGGGTGGTATAAAAACTCAAAAAAAGCTACGTCATTTATGGATGTTCCCTATCCAAAAAGCATTAGAAAAATTAGTTGAAAAAAACACAATTTCACTCACCTGAAAGACTGCATTCATCGGCCCGGCAGATGTGCATGCTAAAACTGCGTCCCGCTTACAGTGCGCCAGTTACAGTTAACCGGTCACCATCCTTCGTCCTATTGTAATTTGGTCAAGGAAAAACGCGTGTAAATCGGTGAAATCGTTTATTTAAAAAATCAAATTAAATTTCTTTTTCAAGTTTGATTAGAATAAAATTCAGGAAAAATATTCAGTTAGGCTTCCGCTTTTCCAAATCCGAATTGCCGAGCCTTTGGCTTAACCCCTGCCATCAGATTTTGTACAGCCACCTTGTCCACCTTCTTCGCCGCAGAAAGCCAGTTTGCCTTGAACTGCTGCTCGTCCTTAGCAGTTTTTTTGGTCTTCTTTAGGTTCCGCTTGACAATAGCCCAGTATTTCTCAATTGGGCGGAGCTCTGGCGTGTTGGGAGGGTTCTTGTCCTTGGGAACCACCTGCACGTTGTTGGCGGCATACCACTCCATGGCCTTTTTACCGTAATGGCAAGATGCCAAATCCGGCCAAAACAGTTCGGAAAAACCGTGTTTCTTCAGGAAAGGCAGCAGACGTTTATTCAAACACTCGTTCTCGTAAATTTCTTGGTTGGCAGATCCGGAAGCTATGAAAATGCTGCTTTTCAAGCCACAGGTACAGATGGCTTGCCAAACCAGATATTCCTTCGCGAACTTTGACAGTTTCATGTGCTTGAAAATATCTGCTTCCTTTCCCCTTCCTTTTGCCGTATAAAACTCCTGTCCCGGAAGCTGCTAGTAGTCGGCTTTGACGTAGGTTTCGTCGTCCATTACCACGCAGTCAAACTTCGTCAGCATCGTCGTGTACAGCCTCCGGGATCGCGCATTGGCCGTCGTATTTTGTTTATCATCGCGATTTGGAGTCACTACCTTCTTATAAGTCGATAGTCCGGCTCGTTTTTTGGCTCGATGCATGGTTGTAGACGATACACCCAGCTTATTTGCGGCATCTCAGAGAGAGAGGGTAGGATTTCGCTTCAAACTACCGACAACTCTCATTGTCGTCTCAGCGGCTTCCGGTTTTCGATTTCCCCCCGATCCAGACTTCCTGGCTGTCGACAAACGTTCCCCAAACACCCAAACACTCCACGCAAACAACTCGGAATTGAAAAAAACTTTTTGTGTGTGGTCATTTCAATTGCACAGCAAGAGACTGGTTACGACCAGACATTCCCGGTGCATGTTCCGTATACCCAATGGAACCAGATTCTGAGTAATACAAAAAAAACATCATGCGACCACTCTAAATACTCGGAAATCTAAAACTAGGGATCAAGTTCTGTAAACTTTATTTGTAATGTCCAGACATGTCCCAGATGTTTGTCTTGGTGTTTTCCTGACATAAGCTCGTGGCATCTAGACATAGCAAGAAAAATTGGTGTAAATTTAGATCGAAAACGATGCACGAAAACGGAACATCGATTTTGATGTAAAATTTTATCACGGTGTATTTTTTTCGAGGATGTTATTTTTGAGGCGTTTAAATTTAGATCGAAATCAATGCACTAGATTGGATCACAAAAGCCGTCGTGTAAAACTACACAGGGATGTAAATTTTAAAATTTTTTATCGTAAATATTGATATTTTTTCTACATATTAAGGGTTTTGCTTTTGTCTTGAATAAATACGCCGCATGTATAATTTTTAATTCACATTTATTTCCAAAAATGAACATAAAAAACACCATTCGGAAAGCGTCAGGCTGGAATTGTTGTTGCATCCGATGACTCCCAGCACGGGGATGTTTTTCGAATCAGCATGATCAGCATCCTCGAATGGTTCCGGAAATCATAATTTTTCGGTCAGCATCCTGCGCACTTGAATTGTTCTGACAAAAGTTTCTCCGGATAATCACTGGCCGGATATCAGCCGCTGCGAAAAATCTGACCTTGCTGTAATGGAGAGAAAACTAATCAGTTTCAACCATATTCTTCATTTCACGTCTTATACTTACACTACTAAGCCTCTTAAAGTGCTCCTTTAGCTACGCCTTTGAATGACTCGTTTCCGAATAATTTTCCGACTTGTTTACTATGTGCCCGACGCGCAAACTAACTTGAAATATAAAAAGGCACAATTTAAATATTTGCATTCAATTTTAAATCAAACAGATATAATTTTACACTGTTTGTGATATAAATTTCATTGACCGGTTGATTTTTGCATGATGCAATGTAAAATTAAATCAAAACAGTTTATTTCTATTCAATTTTGGAAAATAGACTAATATTACATCGAAAGAAGTTTAAAATTACATCTTTTTGTAATTACACTCAAGAAAAAATAGATCACTCGTGTTTTAGATTCCGTGTACTTTTAGAAATTTTTTGCTGTGGAAAGTTAAAATGAAAACAGCCAAGTTGGACCATAGTGGTCTTAGGCATAAGTCGTGTAATATATGCGCAAACAAATAAAAAAAAAAGGAAAATAAACACTTTCCATTTTACCACCCCCATGGGGTGTCAATTTTACCCGCACTATATGTTTTTTTTTAAAACAGTTGAATTAAAAAAAAAGTTATTGAAAAAAACACTTACCTGAGCACAGATATTTGTACAAAAAACTCGGCGGAAAGGCGTTTAACACTTTAAAAAACCTTAGTTGTTGTAGGCCGAAAATAACATCACCACCTGGATAGTGCACGTATGTTTTGTTTTTGTTTATTATTTTCAGTGTTTGACAGCTCGGTGTTCCATTGGGTGTCTCTAATAGCCTCTAGTGATTCTGTGATAGGGTGGCCATAAATTTTGCACTACTTTGTAAAGAAATATGTAAGATTTAAGGGGGTGTCCATTTTACCCACACTTCCTCTAAGTGATATGTTCATGACTTCATCAAGCATGCACTTCACTTGATTGTATTTGGTTTTTTTCTATAATTATTCATATCGTTGAAATGTGTTGTAGTAAAAATCCATGAAATCGCGTTGGAAAAGAAGAACAAAAATGAAAATTTGCATTCCAGAATTTTTCCAGCGCGTATCCAATCCAGGCATATCCTGTCAACCGGGCATTTCCAAAATCCGGACAATATCCCAGAAAATCTGAAGAAAGTATAATTCGAACAAATTCAGAGAAAGATGGAAAAATCACTCAAAATTTAAGTTTTTCTTCGAAACAAATCAAATCATTTTCAGTACTTCCAAAAAAATTCCAAAGTTTATTATGAAGAAAAAAAATTTTCTAACATTTATTTTTTCACTCAAATAACAATTTTAAATAATTTTGCAAAATAACTTAATGCTAAATTTTGCGACTAATATTAATAAATGCGTGTAAAATTCTCTCAATTCTTCTCTCTTGTCTCAATTTTTTCTCGGATATCCGGTAATAAATCGGACAATCTGGAATGCTTAAAGTAACAGATAAGCATGCGGGCATCTGTAAATCCAGTGGGAAAAGTGATTATTTTCTAAGCTTCAAGAAAAAATAATATATGGTAAAATGTTCCGAAGAAAAGTTATTTTGAAGATTTATTTATTTATTTATTCAAAAACTGGCTTATTTCGTTAGCACTGAAATATTAACAAAACTGTTTTAATTAAATTAGAAAAACCCTGGAAACATTATAAAATATCAAGAATTAAGAATCAAAACTGTAAATTAGATTCTTCGGGAAATTTGCTTAAAAAGCCTTAAAATTATGTATCTAAATTTCAAATTTTTCTAAACATCCCGATGTTATGATCTTATACGGAACTAAAAAAAACAGTTTATGTACCGTTTGTAACTAGCAACCAGAGCATCGAGTGCAAATTTAAATTGTAAATTGGTTCTTAAAATATGCGCAAAAAAGATAAATTTAAGTCAATAAGGCTGGAACAAATATCAATTTCTTCTTTTGTCACCCCCCCCCCCCCCTTCGAAATTTCCAAAATCCCGAAGGGGGGAATAAATAAAGTTTGAATTATTTTAAGTAAATTTCAAATAAAAATTCAAATATCCGAAAGATTACAAGACCAAGAACCAAATATTTGAAGATGGAAGTTAATTCACATTTTGTATTCCTGATTTTATTGAATTTTTTGATAAAAAAAAACTTGATTTATAGGTTTTATACAATAATATAGTATGCAATTTGGTTGCATACAAGCTTTCGTGCAATTTATTCCAATTTATTTGTTTTTCGCATTATTTTTTATTGTCCCCCCCCCCCCCCTCGCGATATTCCAACTCCGAGTGACAAAAGAAGGATTTTAAATTTGTTTCGGCCTAATTGTCGAACGACGATTTCCAACAAAAAATGTTTTTTAACAATTAATTTCATTAGAGACATTCAAATGTAAGTACAACCAAGTTTTTTATAAGCCGTGCAAGGCCTTCATAAACTTTGCTTTTTTCATAAGAAAAAGCAAAGCAAATGATGCCTCTTTTTAGAGAAACGAATGATTACAAAAATGAACAAATCAATAAAAAAAAATCAATAATTTTAAAATAACTATTAAACTTACTAAGACTTACGGGTACGGGTACGGGTGTTAATTTCTCTTTTTAGATTTCAAACAAAAAAAAACAAATGAATTTGTTTCAGATTTCCTTTTTTAGTGTTTTTAATGAAAAGTTTTTAGTTACAAAAGATTTATGTTTAATTTAAATATCTCCATTATAATGATAGCTATCCCTAAACTTCTACTAATATTAATCGATGACCCACTTGGCTGAGAAAAGATTAACAGCGATTAGCCAGCAATAGGAAATATTTTTTTTTACACAATTTGAATCAATGTCATTTTGAGTGCGGCCCGTCGAAAAAATTTGAAATTGAAATTGGCCCGTTGGTTAAAAAGGTTGCTCACCCCTGCCCTAAAACATACCCCTTTTAAACAGCTAATACTTTTTGCCTTATAAGATACAAAGTTAATGTCTTGGACAAAGTTGTTTAGCGGAAAATTTACTTCAAAGAATTTATAAATTGGTACAAAAACCATAAGTAGGGTTGGTTCCACAAAAGAAACAGAAATGATTTTGATTTTTCAGTACAAATTACTCAATTTTCCCATACAAACCTAATAGCACTGACCATACTAATAGTTCCAATTTATTCATGTAAACGTTACTTAAAAGTTCTGCAAAAAAACATGGATGAGTTTTGAGCCAAAACGAAGCTTATTAGACCCCAGGGTTTGAGAAATTCAAAAATGACTCCAAATCGACTCAGTCTAATAAGCCAGTCCAGGGAATTGGTGAACCAGTCAAAACAGGAATCGGAGCCCACATTATACCGAGTACCCTCCTCCTCATAAAGTTACTAACTCCCAACCAATTCTGCACTTCGTGGTTTGGTGCAACAAGAAAGTGTCACCTCTAAATGCAAATTTGGCACACGGTCGCGTGTCCTATCGAATCTTTATAACTCATGTCTATTTCGTGTGTGTGCGATTATCACTTCAGACTGGAAAAGTATACGTAGGAAGTTCCTCCCATACAGCTTTTGTCAAAATCATTTGAACCAGTTGAGTTATTGATCGATGACAAATTAGTACTCCGCGCTAAGTTATTGTTCAACTTGGCTTCTGTTTACAGGTGTAATTCTGGAGACAAACAAACACAAGAGGGCGTGAAAGATAGCTATAAATATACCGGCAACAAAAAAAAAGTTCTAGAAAAAAGTTCTTCCCCAGCGGACTTGCCTCTCTGGGGCCTGTGTCTGGTTCCAAATTTATTTTAAGAATCCCATTAGAATTCTAGAAATCGCATCACATGGATACGCACGAGTCTCTCCTCGGCGACGACACGGTTCTACACGGAATTAACCAACCGCAACCGGGCTTGTTGGAGGTGGTTCTGGGCGTTTGCCAACACCGTGAAGCTGAAGATAAATATGTGTAACATACACAAAACATGATCTTGGTCGTGACATTCTGTCAACGCACATTCCGCCCGTGCTTTAGAATTGCTGCTACTTACGTGTATGGCTCCGATTGGGATCAAATTTTAAAAAGAAATGTTTTGTTTTTTTTTTCATACCGCTTTTCTATGCAATACAAAACGATACGTCAAAAAATTTAAGAAGAACAAAATATTTAGTAGTTTGAAATTTTTTTTAATTGGTTTTAGAATTTTATTTGTATTATTTACCGGAACATATCATCTTGACCTACAAGATCATATGGTCCAGCAATCTGGTACCTTACGTCCGTTTCGAAGACTCCTTCTTTCACATGCAAGCGTAGACAGCAGTTTCCATAAATGGGTTATCTGTGCGGTGTTCACGTGCCAGGCCTGGCGGCGGCGTGACATCGTATCGGTGCCATAAAAGGACCATCGCCTGGTCCGAGGTCTTGGCCCGCACGAGTTCGAACCACCTTTATTCATTGCTGTGAACGGTTTACGCGCCCGCAGAAAAACTGTCTTGTAGGTACCAGGTAAGTACCAGTAAAAGGCTAACAAGTACAACCGGAGCGATGTCACGCCCATCATCATCATCATCTTGGTCGATGAAAGGGGCAAGGATGGAGCTAATGAAGATATTATTGGAATTGCAGGTTACTTTTTTTGCAATCAATTGTGTCATTCCGATCACATCAATCAAGTGACAATTAAATCGATCTCGTTGATGTAAGTGAGAATTGTAACGCATTGATACAATGGCAATCGTCTTTTTTATCAATTCTATCCAGTTTTTTTTATTGAGGATAAATTTTTGCGTCACATATACCTACTTATATATTATTACGAAAAGAGAGAATTTTTATTCCCTAAGAACTGGAATCAAAACCTCAAATCTTTAGTTGTGCAATGTTTGTAGAAAAAACACAAACTACACCGCTCGGTTGTTTATTTATGGTTTCTCTATACAAATCCAACTGTACGCCAACGATCGGATTCAACTCGATGAACGGTTGGATGTTGATCGAAATGCGCATGCACTGGGTTCGGAAATCAACGATCCGCATCCGTCGCCGTACGCGCTGCACAGCTTCACGTGAGGAAGTTAATTGTGTAATAAATTTTGTAGAATTCCCAAAAATAATCTCCAGCATCTCGACAGATCAACAACATTCAGATGTGAAACACATCCTACGGGTTGAGATATGCGTTAGAAATGCCAGACACCGGCCAGTTGGCGGTCGAATCGAGAATTCTTTCGAAAGTGTAAAATTTTAAATGTTTAATCATGTTGGTACAGTTAATCTTGACATAGTTTCGATTCGCCGAACTGCATTATTTAGTCAACAGGAGACTCAATTGACCAAAATTAGTAATACGTTTTTTCAATACTATTGGCAAAGTTTTAACGACAAAAATTATCTTCCGCACAATTTGTGCAACTGTGCAAAAACATAATACATTGTTGAGCTTCAATAAACTCCCACACACCAAGCGAAAGTAGAAAGCCGCATTGAACAAGAAGAGGTGTTGAAACTATATCGGTTGAACATCTGGTTCTCAGCATATTTAGGATGCAAATAGCTTCATCATTGAGACTTACTACCGAACCTAGACAAGTAGAACCCAGGGAGAAGGAGGAGAATCAATTAGCACTCGTCGGTATTTACAGCTGCCCTGCAAGGGTGGTGCCGGGAAGTTTAAGCTAGGTATCGGTTCGGTAGTTGGCACCGTGTCAAGTCGAGCAGAGCTATAAATTTTCGCGGCAGTTAAAGATGCTCACGGAAAATTTAAACGTTATGCGATATGATTGAAAACACCTTCACTAGGGGAAGAATTTGTGCATCAAACGTTTGAACGGCTTGATCGCTATTAAACGTTCTAGGACTTTTGCAACTATTAGGGAATTTTATTGTCTGTTTATTATAAAAAAAAACTCCTAAGCCATTACTATAAGTTCATATCCCAAGCAACCAAAAGCTCGAATAACATTTCTCTATCAGGTTTGATCAGCTCAAACGTATATTGTAATACAACTTCTTTTTAGCTCATTTTTTAAGTAGTGAAACTTTTTTTTTTTTTGTTTCGATTATAGTCGTTTTACCATCTTTATTTTTGGCATTCGCGACTTTATCAACGTTACAGTTGGCGGATCGTTATTGAAAAACTTATCCGGTACAACTGTGTTCGATGTTTACTCTTGGGCTCGAACTCGCGGACATCGGCTCAGGAGACAACAGACTTGCCAACTGAGCTATATCACAAGCCCGTCAAGTAGTGAAACGAACTTTAAAGTTTACATAAAAAATCGTATAAATTGCTAAACAACTTCCAGCTTCAAAAAGCACTTTTAAAAGCAGTACAAAAAATCGAAAAAATCTTCTTCGATTCTTCTTAAGTCCGCTAAATTTGATTCAAATCAATCAACCATATTTGTTACTAACTCACATTTGAATAACATGTTCTTACGGTTCTTACCAAGCCTCGAGTCCGAGCTCACCGCTTGAAAATTGAGCTTCATACTTGCTGCTCTATATGAACATCATGAGAAGGCAACGATTTAACTTGATTTGATGATTTTCTTCGAAACGACTTTCCAGTTCAAAATTTCTACTTCATTCCCATTTTCAAGCTGTTAGAAAGTTCTTCCGGAACTACAGGGTTTGTCCGGAAAGTAATATTTAGGACTGACTGTCTTCCGCCGCGACTGTACTTCGGAGGGTGCGGGCGCCTACTTTATTACGTAAAGGCAGAGATGCCAATGTGACTGATTTTTCGAGGCTCTGCCTGACAACCTGATAAGCCATTGAATTTCCCTGATTTTTGAAAATATGCCTGATTTTGCCTGATTATTGCGAATGTCAAGAAAAATGGGTAGTAAAGAACTGGAGTAGGTACCATAGTTGAAGTGAAGAAGTAAAAATGTGGCTGAATCAAAGCTATCAAAAGATTCCCGTTAATTCTTATTTAAAACAGGGATTTAAATGGGATCTTTTGATTGCTTGATGCAGTAGAATTATTCAACCAAATAGGCTCACAACACATATTAGAGTGAAAATGTGGAGCGATGACCAAAAAAATGTCATCACTTTGAGCGAAATTTCCGCTACTTTAACGGAGCCTGATTTTGCCTGATTTTTATTTCGCCAGTTCCCTGATTTTTGAAAAAAAAAATGTTGGCAACCCTGCGTAGAGGGCGTTCTTAGCTAACGAACGAGCGGCTGTTCGGTTGTCTCCTAGCAACGGGAGAATCAGGAAAGCCATTTTCGCGCGATGTGTTTCTGTGAGTGGTGCAAGCCAAAAATGCAGCCTTCGTTACACCTTAAACTCTGTGTGAAACTTGGTAAATCTGCAACAGAGACGTTCGAAATTATCAAGCAGGCCTACCCAATATGTTTCTTTAGCAAGAAGAAGTGGGCCTCGCTGGCACCAAGCCTTCTTGGAGGGGCCGGAAAGAGGTCTGCGATGAAGACCGTGCTGGAAGATCTTCGACACATTGTCGGTGTTTGTCGAAGTCGAAGGTCTTCCAGCACAGTCTTCAGTCAGACCTCTTTCCGGCCCTCCAAGGAAGCTTGGTGCCAGCGACCCACACTACTTTTTTCACACAGAATTTAATCGCTTACCTCTGGTCCAACGAACGCCACATTTTCGACTTGCACCACTCACAGAAACACGTCGCGCGAAAATGGCTCTCCTGATTCTCCCGTTGCTAGGAGATAACCGAACAGCCGCTCGTTCGTTAGCTAGGAAAGACCTCTACCTCATCCAGTCGGCTCGTGAATGCTCTGAAGTACAGTCGCGGCGGAAAACAATCAGTCCTATTACTTTCCGGACAAACCCTGTAAGTGTGTACTTCACATTGTCGTTTCCCAAGTAACGACGTGTCTGTGTATGTAAACATGAGTTCGATACAAGTAGAATTCCTTTAAATCTACTTCAAAGTTCTTAAATTGCAAAGTTTACAAGTTTACAAAAGAGCACAACAGATATTTTTTACGAACTATTGAGCTGTACAAAAAGATTTGTAGCTTTGATAGCTACTTCTGTGGAAAAAATAAGAAGTTCGCAACCAGTAGATTGTTTTTCTTCATACCAACTTTTAAGTTCTCAACAGAAACAGAATCCAAAATAGTACTTACTTTGAAGCTTTTTTGAGCTTTGACTGAACTTGATAGAGAATAAAGTTCCATGGATCTCGAAATTAATAGTATTTTGAACAGCAAAAAAGTTCCACAGAACTTTTGTACAGCTCTATGTGAACTTATGAGTTTGTTCCTTAAGGGGCCGTCCATAAATGATGTCACGCAAAATTTGGAAAAATTTTGACCCCCCTCCCCCCTCTGTCACATATTGTCACAACTTCCGTAACCTCCCTTTTTGTATTACGTCACGTTTTCCTAAACCCCCCCCCCCCCTGGAATTAAACTTCAGCCCTTCAGAAATTTGATTAAAAATTTTGCTTTTTTAAATTCATCAGTTTTATCCATGGAATTGAAAAAAAGGTTAACAACTTTTAACAAGCCTTCAATCATTGCTTAAAACACATTTCAGTCATGAGTCCATGGATTATATTTATGACTTTCCATATCAATGAGCGAGAAAGTCGAGGCAGTAGCTGCAGCATCAGCGACGATGTCGAAACCATCCAAATCTAGTTCCTCTTCTTCAATCAATTCGCAATCCAAATCTTCTCCACAGGTTAGAATAGCCAAGCAATCCTGTTCACGTTTTGCCACGATTTTAGTGGGACGGACTTTCCTGAGTGTTGCAGTGGAAGTGTTGTTGTGAACTTTCTTATGATCATAAAATTTACCAAAAGTGATTACGTTAGTATTACTATTCATTAAATGAATGGTGCAAGTATAATTTTGTTGAATTTAGGATAAAATTATTTGTTATTGTTTTGCTGTTTTCTTTTTTGCTATGATAAGTGATGTCACGCTCCAGCTGACCCCCCTCCCCCTCATGTCACAAATTGTCACAAAAATCGAAACCCCCTCTCCCCCCCCCTAACGCGTGACATCATTAATGGACGGCCCCTAAGTGATATCCGAACTTTTGGTTGCTTGGGATGTATATAAGTAATGAAAAGAAAAATAGCACTATTATTCTAGAGATTAAAAAAAATTGAGATGCATAACATACAAACAACTTGTACTGAACACTGATATTCCAATTTAAAGTTCTAGGAGAAGAGTACCAAAACGAACATCTATGCAACAGATTTTACAGCCTTTTGGCTGAATAAAGGCTGAAATGCTATCAACGCACCAACTACTAAAAACCAACCCAAGTGACCGAAAGTTCCATAGAACAGGCTCCCCAATGCTTACTTAGCTTTTCGATGACGGCAATAGTCATGCTATACAGCTCGAAATTTAAGTTCTAATCGGTACTTCTGAGTCTCGTTAACAGTTTCAGTGATACTGATAAAAAAAAATCTGGAGCTTTGAATCGCTTCGCTGAACTACGTTCACTAATGTATCACAGCTTCCGGTAAACCATTTCGCTGTATTTTTTTTTTTTTTTTTTTTTATTGATGGTCCCACAGGCCCAATTGGGTCCTTCCTCCACCCCATACGCTTCTTTAGAAGTGGGAGGGACAGTTTATCCTATGGATAATTTTGTTTGCATTATTTTATCTAATTCTGTACGACTTGTTTGTCTAACTCCCGCGTATGTCCATCACCGTACAAATTTATATCTGGTATTTCGCAAGCATATGATCCTTTTTAGGATTAGTCATTATTTCAAATTGTATGTTTAACGTGTTGTATTGCCAGTTTCTTGAAAATGTTTATGTTTGAACTGTCTTTGATATTTTGCGGCAGTCTGTTAAACATTTTTAGACCGTTGTAGAAAACTGATCGTTTTGTCAATTCCTTCCTCGTATTCGGTAATCTGAAATCATGGGCTCTTCTCGTATTGTAGCTATGTACATCGTTGCCGTACTGCAGACCGTCCATTAAGTAAGCCGGTAACATTCCGTTCTTCATTTTATATATAAAAATCAAACTGTTATACGCAATTCTCTGTTTCACTGACAACCATTGAAGTATGTCGAGCATCAATGTACTTGGTGTGTATCGATTACATCGTATCACTACTCGCATGATCTTATTTTGAATTCTTTGTAGGCGCTTTGTTTGTGTATCAGATGCATGCAGTAAAATTGTAGCGCAATAGTCGAAGTGTGGCATGATAACAGATTTAACGTAGATTATTTTCGACCAGAAAGTCATATATCTACTTACTCTACAAAGTACACCATATTTCACGGCAATCTTTTTGATTGTGTAGTCTATGTGAGCTATAAAATTCAATTTTTCATCGACTTGTACTCCTAGGTATTTGACTTGACGAACCCTTTCGATCTCACAACCATCGATTAATAATTTAGGGCTTACTCCTATTTTGCGATTTCCAATAATCATCCAGTTGGTTTTATCAAGATTTAGACATAATTTCCTGTGTTTCAAAAAATCTGCAATATTTTTCAAATCAGCATTTGCTTTTTGTACAACGAGTTCTAGGTCATTTCCACTCCAATAGGAGACGGAATCATCTGCAAATAGCTTGAGACGGCCGTGATTTAAGCACATTTTCATGTCATTGATGTACAATATAAATAACAAAGGACCCAACACACTTCCTTGGGGAACTCCTAGGTTATTTTCTCTGTATCGCGAGTAAGATGAACCATATTTTGTTCGTTGCATTCTATTCTCCAAATAATCTTTGAACCAGCTCAGAACCGTACCATTGATGCCAATTTTTACCAACACTTCTAACAGTAGTAACCGATCAATAGTTTCGAATGCTCTCTTGAAGTCTAGAAACACAGCCACTATGTAGTTTCCGTTTTCAATATTAATCTTCCAATTTCGAAGTATCAAGTTAACTGCAGATTCAGTTGAATGCTGCTTCCTGAATCCAGACTGTTCAGCAATCAATATGTCTCCACCCTCAATAAAGCGTAAGAATTGCTGTTTTACTGCTAATTCTAGCACCTTTTCTTGAATTTCTAACATGTTTATAGGACGATATAACGTCGCCTCTTGTGCATTTTTCTGTTTTTCAATAGGAACTACAGTAGAACACTTCCACGTTTTAGGTATTATTCCTAACTGCATACTCGTGTTTATAACATTTCTCAACGGGTTGGCTAATACCAGCAACGAATCCTTAAAAATTTTTAAGGAGACATTTTCGATACCAGCTGTGGGTTTCATATCGTTTACTATTTCGTCAAAATCTTGACTACTTATTGTCTCGAATGTGTGAAATTCTCCACTATTGTACATACTCTGATCCACGTAGCCATTAGAGCTTACCGGGATGCTGTTATGAATTTCCATGACGCTATCAATAAAGAAGTCATTGAACTTCTCTGCTATTTCTTTTTCGTCTTTGACTTCAACTCCGTTGAATGTGACTGAATCTGTCTTGGTACTATTTGACTTCATCAACCTTTTTATTGTTTTCCACAATTGTTTCCCATTAGATTTGTTTCTCTCCAACTCATCTTGGATAGATTGGTTTTTAGCTTCTTTTAATTTTCGCGAATATTCGTTTCTCACAACTTTGTAATTTTGCCAACTCCTTGAACATTTTGATCTTAAAAATTGTTTGTAAAGTTTGTCTCTACGTCTTTTGATTTCAATTAGGCTTCTGGAGTACCATTTAGTACCACGTTCAGTACCATTGAGTACCATTTTTTTACGAACAAGTGCATTAACACTATCTTTCAATAAAACATCGATACGTCTTACCAACTCATTAAAGTCAGCGCATTCCAATGTTGGCAAACCTGCCTCAAGAAGCTGTCGAAATACAATGTTGTTATACTGACTCCAATCATTCACAATCTGATGGATCTTAGGTAGACCATCATTAGTACCAAATCCAACTTCAATATTTATAGTCTCATGATCTGACACCCGAAAATCAGGAACGATCTTCGCCTCGGCTCTCTCCACATTTGTGAACACCAAATCTATCCTAGAACTGCTGGATACCGTGATTCGAGTGTCTTCCATAACAATTTGTCGAAAACCATATGCCTCCATGACACGTTTCAGATCCCTACACTCTGCTTCATTGTTGAAATTAATGTTATAATCACCACAGAAGATGTTATCAATTTCGTCTACAACAGTTTGACTCAGCCAACTATTTTCCAGAATATCTAAAAACCGAGCATCGCTTGCACTCGGAGAATGATAAATTCCTCCAACAACGATTTGCCTTTTTCCATCATTGAGTTTGACTGCCAGAATCCAGTTCATTTCAACACCTGCATTTAATAAAATGTCGATTTTAAACATCTTTCGTACGTACATTGATACTCCTCCAGTATGTCTTGAATGCGAAAAGCAGTGAATCATGGTGTAACCAATTATGTCCAAAGTATTAGAATTCAAATCCTCCGTTAAGTGGGTTTCAACTAGCACTAAAATTTTAGGCTTTAATTCTTGAGCCACTACGCAAATTTCCTCGAAGCTACTTAACAAGCCGCAAACATTTAAATATAAAATATCTGATTTTGATTGCTATTTACCGTAATCGATGAACATTTTTGCCTTAGAGGCTTTTCTTTTATATATTTCACACTCATAACTCCATGCAGGGTGGCAAGTATCAACTTGCTTCTGCAAATCTAACTTCACTGTGCTATTAAAATTAATACAATTTATACACTTTTCAAATTGTGCACTGCATTCTTTTGTATCGTGACCTTCGCCGCACTTAGCACAACGAGTTGACTCTCTGCAAAATTCAGCTTTATGACCATAATTCCAACACTTATAACAACGCAAAACATTAATATCTTCAAAAATTTTGCAACGTTCCCAGCCAATATTTACTTTACCGCGATTTATCAAAGCACTAAAAGTTTCCGAATCAACTTCCACAGTAGCAATCATCGGATTATGCTTCCATTTCTTATTTTTTTCAATATGAACCACCTTTATTACAGAGTCATTTAAGCTGTTCTGTTTTTTAAATAATTCGACAAACTTTTCATCATCAAATTTATCTTCTTCTGCAAATCCCACTACTTTAATCTTAGGTTTTGCTGGTTGTTTTATTTCTATATAATATTTCTTTCCCAAAACTTTCAAAGCGTTTGTCATGAAATTCTGTGCCTTTTCCTTTGAAGCACATCTCACCAACACTTCCGCTGTTGATTCTATGTAACGAACTGAGGTTACTCCCAAAGAAACCGGATCTAACGAAGATTTCAGATCTTTACGCGTTACATCCACACTCTGTTCTTTAATTGGTTTCAAACGAACTGTTTCCTCTAATTTAGCTAATGAAGCATTTTGTATTTTGTCATTTTTAGCAACGATATCTCGTTTGGTCGAATTTTTATCATATGCCACTTGTTTACTTAAAACATTTGACACTACTGGTGTTTGTGTCGTTTTAACTACTCTAGCGTAAGTTAATGTTGGCGTTTTTTCGTTATCACTTAATTTTCTTTTTTTGGAATTCGAACGTAAGGCATACCTGGCAACTTCACCTTTATCATTAGAAGCTGATCCAGAAAATGGTTTCATTTCATCACGCACAATATTCTGAATCTGTTTTTTCAAATCTGAAGAAACTATCATTTGCTTATTCATATTATCGATTTTATCATTAATATGATTTATCATACCAACCAAATTATTAATATCACAGTCCACCTTAGAATTGTCCAAACATTCATCACACACAAAAACAAAATTTTTTATTTTTCGTATCAAATCATAGTTTTGACCCACAGCGTGCGATAAGCAGCTGATGTGAAACGCTTTCTTACAACTACCAAAACAGAGAACTTGTTCATCCGTCGATGTTATTCTCCCACAGCACTGAGAACACAACGCGGAACTCACTCTCGCGCATTCATCCATCCCCACGCATACAATCTCTTGCATACCAATCGAGACGGCCTGGCCGCTCGCCTACACACTTTGACAGCGATCAGATATGATCGTTTACAGACGCACACAAAAGACAATAACATAAAGATACTTAGCGACGGTAAAAAATGGTCTATCCAAAGCAGTCCACAATAGGCAAATTTTGATCCCTTTGCCTGGTTCTTCACGGTGATTAATTGATGTCATCCGATGAAATCAGGTGGCACAGCACTTGATCACTGTGAAGAGCACTTATTGCTTGACGAATCACAAGTTTTACACATAAAAAATAAACTTTAATTGTGCACACAAAATATACACAACATCACAACATCACAACACAATACGTTGTCATTGTGGGGGATTGTATTCGTTTTGGCGGTATGACTTTTCGCGTATGAATTTGTTTGGTGGTCTATCATTTGACGATTTGAAACACTTCGCGGTTTCTCATTTGACATTTGACCCTTTTGGCGGTTTGTCATTCAGCGATTTGTAACACTACGCGGTTTCCCAAAATGTGAATAAATCTATTTGGCGTCCTAGAAACATGGATCAGAATTACGAGGATGTCCATAGGGGATTATCCCTACTTTGAGTATACCTATAGAAATGGAGCCTTTCTAGATCGTTGAGGAAACCTAATAAAACGGGGTCGTCTCCGAAACATAGATCAGAGCTAAGAGGCTGCGTCCTCAGGCTGCGCGTTCGAACTACAATGATGTATGGTCCTACGCCTTGCGTTTCGAAACCAAAAAAAAAATATTGAAATACAAAACATGCTCAGTATATTTTTGAGTAAATATCTTACCGCGAAATGTTCCATGTCGCCAAAACGTATTTAGAAGCTCCGACGATTAGAAAAAGATTTATTCATTTACTAAGTAAAAAGACTTCAAAACTTACTTGGTGATTTTAATGACAGCCCCCACAATGTATTGATTTCTTTCATTTTTTTTCGGTTCGGAACAACTTTTTATTTTGTTTCGATTATAGTCGTTTTACCATCTTTATGGCATTCGCGACTTTATCAACGTTGCAGTTGGCGGATCGTTATTGAAAAACTATCCGGTACCTACAACTGTGTTCGATGTTTACTCTCTGGCTCGAACTCGCGGACATCGGCACAGGAGACAACAGACTTGCCAACTGAGCTATATCACAAGCCCCAACTTTTTATTGATATCAAAATTTATTTCACTATGTACCCTTTCGCTTTGAGCCTATAGTATTCTACGGCCGAATTTTACTTATTTTTCTTTTCGATAAAAATGAGATAAAAATAATAACATGATAACTTCTCCTCCGTTTTCTATTACGATCAACATGACCCGCACAACATAAATGTTTCTCAGTAGGGGAGAATGGGGAGACTTGATCCCATTTTCTTGTTTTAATCATATCTTTTTGAAAAAAATTAAGCAACTCACCGTCTTTTATATTTTCGGATAAATAAAATTTCAAGTTTATTTGTTCCGAAAGTTAGAACGGTACTTATGTTATCCCGTCTATGAATTAGATGCATTCGTCGTAGCGATATTTTTAAAGTTAAAGGGTATTTGATCCTTTATTCAGGAGCCTTAACCATTAGCAAAATGTTAAACACAATCAATAGATAAAAGATCCATTGACTATTTTTGGCCATATTAATTCTCATTTTACAGTGTAAGAAAAAGATAATTCTAAAAATATGCCTACAAGTTTATAGTAATTGCTGCATAGTTCACTGCATAAGCCCTTCATATTTCATATTATTTAGAAAACAGCAATTTTTTTGTCCTTTTTACCAGGTAATTATTGTATAAATATTAAATAGTTATTACATACACAGTATTAAATAATCTTGTGCTTTTACATGTTTCAACCTGCAAATAAATGGAACAAGTTATTTCTATTAATTTTACATGACTTATTACGTAATGTAAATTCCCGAAAAGAGAAAAATGCCATTGTGAATTTACATGACCGTAACAATAAAACCGTTCCTGCTCATTATTCTTTTTTAGTTTTTGAATTCATAATTTATCAAGTTCTAGCCATCAGCCTTACAACAAAGCATGATAATGATTAAAAAGTTGTTCAAAATGCTTGTGCTTACTCGAAATTCACGAGCTCCCCACTTGAAACAGATTTTTTTCTGGCGCATCAAATCGAACTTGCTGCTTACCGGTCGGCCGTTCGGTGTTTGTTTGTGATACGATTCTGCTACAGGGTGTATCTAAATTTTCTTTTATGTTTCGTTCATAGTTTTTGGATGGATGTTTTTTTTAAATAATTTTCTTTTTCAATGTAGGTAGCATTATGTTCACCTAGAATGTTTTTTGAGTAATATTACTTGATATTAATTCGTTGTACATTGAAATGCATTTGCAAAATGATGGGATTTGAGGAAGGGGTAATGAAGCGAATCATTTGTTGGTATGAATATTAAACAACTCAAAACGATTCACTTATATTTTTAATAGTCCATGAGCCTGATTTTTTTAACTAACGCGTTTATATTTAAATCCAAGAACAAAAAGAGAAATAGCTTTAGTTTGCTGAAATTTTTGTAACAACAAATTAAGAATATTGTTGACCATTTTCTGCAATTTTTTTTATTCTTACCAAAAGTTAGACTACTTTTTGTGCCATTAATTTTTAAATGTTAAATTTCAAATCGACCTTATCGGTTAGAGTTATTCTTATGTTTAAAATGTGTTTAGAAATGAACAAGTGGGCAACTGTTTAGCTTAGAACAATATATCACTTCTATCCAATAATGTCTATAAATTTCTCTATAGTAATATACTATTTTTAGGTTTTTTTTTATTAAAGCAATAAAACATTTTTTGTTTCTTGGTGAAAGTTTATAAAAAGATTTCTTTTCACTTTTCATTTATTAAAATTGGAAAACAATAAGACACACCCTGTGCGCGACTGCAATGTTTTTGATTTCAAACATCGTTTCATGCAAAAGTCATGTAAAATTACAACAAATTGACCCGAATGAGGCAACGCATGGTTTTTTTCAGGGCTACGTTATAGTATACAACACATCTGACCGAATTTTACATGAAATCAAATTTTACATGAAATGTAAAGCTCAGTATTTTTTTCTGTGTAGGTATTAGTTATTTCGTGCTGATAGCGATCTATTCAGAAGAAAATGTCTTTTTTTTCTGTAAGGATCAATTGAACCCATATTGAAAATTTAAAAAAAAACTTTTTCTGGGAAGAGCTTAACTTTGCTTCGGAATTATGGCATTATGAAGTTCATACTATAGGGGAGAGTGGGGATACTTGATCCCCTTTTCTTATTTTCACCATATCTTTTTGGAAAAATTTAGCAACTCGCCGTCTTTGACATTTTCTGACAGCTTGTAACTTCAAGTTTCTATGCTCCAAAAATTAGAACGATACTTGAACCCGTTGATGAACTAGAAGCATTTCCGTGGGAGCAAAAAAATTGCGATTTTTCTGAAGTTAGGGGAGACTTGATCCCCTATTGAAGGAGACTTGATCTTTTATTCAGGAAGCCCTAATCCTTGTATAAAAATCAAACAAAACCCCAAGATAGAATGTTAATTGACTATTTTGGTCATGTTTGTTCTCACTTCACAATTTATAGCAGAAATAAGAAGAAAATTCTATAACTTTGTCTCAACGCTAATAACATTGCATACTTAAAGGCGCTATTTTATATAACTAAGAGAAAATTAATTATTTTTGCACTTTTTTTCAGACAATTGTTCGATAAATATTAGTTTTTGGATAAATATTAGTAATTTCGTAATCAGCAATCATAACGATCAATTCAGAAGAAGAATATGCCGTTTGGAAGGGGGATCAATTGAACCCAACTCTAGGGGATCAATTGTACCCATAATCAACATTTTAGAAAACTTTTTCTGAAAAAAGTTGAGAGTTTTCCATTACTTTGAAAATATGGCATTATGAAGTTCATTTTACGCTCGAACGATTGATACATTGGAACAAATGTTTTTTTCATAATTTTCCCATGTAAGGAACATTTTAAAGTGATGAAAAAAGATCTTCAAGTTACATTTTGTGAAATTTTTCAAACAAATTTCAATTACTCAAACAATTATTTTGTTAAAATTTTTTGAACTACAAACATTGTTATTTGGCTCATTTTGGCACATTTTTCTAGAACATTTGATCTTTGTAAGACATTCCAGTTTCGAGATATAGCTAAGGAATCAAGTATCCCCAGGGATCAAGTATCCTCATTCTCCCCTACTGTAACGATTGAAAAGTTGAAATAAAAGATTCTGGAATAATTTTTAGATGTTGGAAAATTTGTAAAGTTTGTAAATTTTTGTCATTTTAACCATTTTTATCGCTTTAGTCAATTTAGTCAATTTTGTCATTTTTGTCATTTTTGTCATTTTTGTCATTTTTGTCATTTTTGTCATTTTTGTCATTTTTGTCATTTTTGTCATTTTTGTCATTTTTGTCATTTTTGTCATTTTTGTCATTTTTGTCATTTTTGTCATTTTTGTCATTTTTGTCATTTTTGTCATTTTTGTCATTTTTGTCATTTTTGTCATTTTTGTCATTTTTGTCATTTTTGTCATTTTTGTCATTTTTGTCATTTTTGTCATTTTTGTCATTTTTGTCATTTTTGTCATTTTTGTCATTTTTGTCATTTTTCTCATTTTTGTCATTTTTGTCATTTTTGACATTTTTGTCATTTTTGTCATTTTTGTCATTTTTGTCATTTTTGTCATTTTTGTCATTTTTGTCATTTTTGTCATTTTTGTCATTTTTGTCATTTTTGTCATTTTTGTAATTTTTGTCATTTTTGTCATTTTTGTCATTTTTGTAATTTTTGTAATTTTTGTAATTTTTGTAATTTTTGTAATTTTTGTAATTTTTGTCATTTTTGTCATTTTTGTCATTTTTGTCATTTTTGTCATTTTTGTCATTTTTGTCATTTTTGTCATTTTTGTCATTTTTGTCATTTTTGTCATTTTTGTCATTTTTGTCATTTTTGTCATTTTTGTCATTTTTGTCATTTTTGTCATTTTTGTCATTTTTGTCATTTTTGTCATTTTTGTCATTTTTGTCATTTTTGTCATTTTTGTCATTTTTGTCATTTTTGTCATTTTTGTCATTTTTGTCATTTTTGTCATTTTTGTCATTTTTGTCATTTTTGTCATTTTTGTCATTTTTGTCATTTTTGTCATTTTTGTCATTTTTGTC
Source organism: Uranotaenia lowii (assembly GCF_029784155.1). NCBI lineage: Eukaryota > Metazoa > Arthropoda > Insecta > Diptera > Culicidae > Uranotaenia > Uranotaenia lowii. The sequence continues at coordinate 102,698,955 of NC_073692.1, read as the reverse complement.
ATTTTTGTCATTTTTGTCATTTTTGTCATTTTTGTCATTTTTGTCATTTTTGTCATTTTTGTCATTTTTGTCATTTTTGTCATTTTTGTCATTTTTCATTTTTGTCATTTTTGTAATTTTTGTAATTTTTGTCATTTTTGTCATTTTTGTCATTGTTGTCATTTTTGTCATTTTTGTCATTTTTGTAATTTTTGTCATTTAAATAAATTTGCAAAAAAAAATTTTAATTTAAAGAATACTTCTTTCGCTTCATTACTCACATTTTCCTAGAACGTTAGGTTTTTTTTTTTTTTTTGTTTTATTTAGGACCTTTTTTGCCATTCGGGTCCGTCGTTAGGTTTTAGTAAGACTTTCCAATTTCGATATATTATATATCTAAGGAATCAAGTCGCCCCGAGTAGAAATGCACTGAAAGTGCTTTCTTCTGGGTTCCAGCTTCCCTCAAGTTAAAGATTTTTTTGTTTTCCTGATCGATACAAATGGGAAAATGTCCGGTCACGATTGGAGAGCTGCTGTCATAAAGTAGTTTCTCAATAAGTTTTCCGAAAATACACTTTTTTTGTTGAAATATTCGGATAGATTATTGATAACTGACGCAAAACAAAAGCACTGGTGCCTCTAAAATTATCCTTCGGAAATTAGAAGCTATCTTAAAATTATTAGAATTTATTTATCACACCGTACTAAACGAGTGTCGTAAACCGCTTCCTACAGTAATCACAAACCGGTGAAACTGCAGGCGAAAATCCCTTCCAGATGGGCGTTTCGAATTTTGCGCTTAAACATAAATTACAGAGCAAGCATTCGTTTCGCTTTATTTCAATGTTTATGCACCGGCCAAGCACCACTCAGATTCTGAAATTGTGTATGCTTGCCAACATCCAGCATGACTTTCTTCAAGAACCTTCTGAGCTTGGATAAGGGTGGTCCAGCATTCCATCATCGTCATTCACAGTGCTGGAGGAATCCTCCATACTCTGACTGCTGGCGTATGTTGTGTTACTGTAGCAAAAACGTGTATGTAGGATACCTTTTTTTTACTTCATTTGTCCTGAATACGAGAAAGAAAAACGGTTGATGGCGCTGATGAAATTAATGTTCGCTTCATGCTCCCAAACATCCATCTTGGCCCAAACTCCACCACCAACATCGGTCGGTCCTTCCTCTAGCAGCCGGGCAGCAATGATTCATGTGTGTGAAAAGAAAATAAAGAGATTTTCGACTGCTGGATGTGTTGCTTGCTGCCAGTGAGTGAGCCAAAAGTCGTTAAATATAATACCGGGTTGAGGAGGATGCAATTGTTTACTTCAGCGGCAGATCGGTAAGCCGCTACCCTATATCTACTGGTGGCGATCGGGATGGTTTTCCGAATCTTCTGGCTGGTGGCAACCGTTGAGATCGTGGTTTAACTCAAATTTCATCGCTCATAGGAAGCTCGATTGAGGCAACACGTTTCATGAGCGTAAACAAACGACGTATGACGATCAAAAAATCCAAATGTTTGTTTCCACTAAGCCTTAAATAAATTAATAAAAAAACCATCCATGACATAGTTCTATCTAATTAAGATAACATTACATTTTAAATTGGACACACAATCAAAAACTTTACAGACTATTTTCTGCAAAACATTTCTTATTCTTTCTCTTTAAACCTGCTTCACCAGGCAACCATACTTATGGCTAATTTGACACGAATTTTCACGATGTAGCTTAATACAAGTTATTTTCTCAGTAAATGCATAACTGCCTAAAATAATTCCATTTTCGGAAAACTTAGGGAAATTTGATCCTTTAAAAAACCTTTGTCTGACGATCGTGATAATTCCCGAATATCGTGTTTAATACCGTGCTATTTAATTCCAAAGCAGCCTGAGACACTTGATAAAGGGCGAGCGCGAAATTATTGCGACACCAAAAATGTCATGCCAATTGTTTAGAATCATACCAAAATTTTAAGGTAGTTTTATACATATATCTATTTACATAAAAAATCAAAGAAAAGTTGATCGATGGAGCCTTGAATGTAAAATTGAACGCATTTTCACTTGATGCTCTCAATCAAAGTCTGTGCAGTGCGTACAGTGTCATCCGGTACCAGCTTCTCAGTTTTTTTTTTTTTTTCATTTTCTAACATGTCCTTCTCGTCTTTGACTGTCTTCTTGCTCTTCCGAAGTTCCCGCTTCATTATTGCCCAGTACTGCTCCACCGGGCGGAGCTCCGGACAGTTTGACGGGTTCATGTCTTTCGAAACAAAATGGACAGAATTGGCCTTATACCACTCCAGGACACTTTTAGAATAGTGGCATGATGCCAAATCAAGCCAAAATAGCGGAGCTTCGTCGTGCTGCTGCAAGAACGGCAAAAGGCGCTTCTCGAGGCACTCAGATTTGTAGATCTCGCAATTTACTGTGTCTTTTGTCACGAATGGCTCACTCCTCAGTCCGCAAGAGTTGATGGCCTACCAAATGAGATATTTGGAGGCCAACTTCGATATTTTCTTCTTTTCAAATTTGTCGTCCACATCGAACTTACTCTTGCCGGTGAAGAACTCCAACCCTGGAGTTTGCTTGAAATACGTCGTCTTATACGTTTTGTCGTACATCACACAGCAGTCAAATTTTGCCAGCATCTTCTCGTAGCATCTTCTCATGCCCGAATTTTAGCCGTCAATTGTTGCCGCTCATCGCGGTTTGGGAAGTTCTATACCTTGTATGAATGTAGTCCAGCTCTCTTCTTTACATTCTGGACGTAGCTCTGCGAGATGCCGATCTTTGCCAAATCACAGCTTGAGACGTTGAGATTTGCTTCAATCATCCGCTCCACTTTTCCCTCCGTCTTTTTGTTCTCCGGTTTTCTTCCAGCTCCTTTGCCGTAGTCCAACGTAAACCGCTTCTGGAACCGCTTCAACACTTTGGAGACGGTGAAATAGTGAATGTTCAACATTTTCCCATTTGCCGGTGCGACAGGTCAGGGAACTCCAGGTGTTTGTTCTCTCGACTCGCGTTGGTTCATCTCCATTTTCGTGGAATCGAAAAACTTGACTTCGAGTTTGACAGTTGTAAATAATACACATCAATGAGAAAGTGTGCAAAATTGGTTGAATTTTACTCAATGCTGAAAAACTTATGCCATGTTGAATATGTCGCAATAATTCTGTTTTCCCCTTTTAATGTAGCATGAGATCTGAGACCTCGGTTTTGAGACATGAAACTTACATCCTGAGGCCTAAAATCTGAGACATGAAATCTGAGAAATAAAAACCTTACACCTGAGACCAGACACTAGAAATCTGCGACCTGAAAGCTGATATCTAAAATCCGATACCTGAGACATGTAAACAAAGACATGAGACATAAGACTCATTACATGAGAGAACGGAGGCATGAGACCTGAGTTCTAAGACTCGAGTCCTGGGCGAGACCCGAGACCGGAGACATGAGACATAGGACTCAAGACCTGAGACATGAAACATGAGACGTGAGACCAGGGAAGTGAGAAGCGACACGGGATACGTGAGAAGTAAAATTTTGTACGTTAGACGTGGTACGTGAGAAGTGGTACAGTGGGACTGTTGGTGTATCCTTACTTTTCAGGAAATGTTGGTGCATAATTTAGGTGTGTCTCGTTCTTAGTCTAGTGAGAATTTTCTGTTCCTTTTTCGATTCCAAATCGTTCCACTTTCCTGTGTTCGATTTGATTTCCCTGAAATGTTGCTCCTGTTCAGTCATCGTCAGTCGTCTATGTTAGAAAGTTCAATGTTTTTTTCAATAATGCGTGATTTTGCCTCCAATGGAAACGAAAACTCTTATATTTGGGGGTTTTTGGAACATTCAATCGATCCCTGATTTAATATTTTTTCTCAGAGATTCGTCCGTATTGGATGTTCAATGTTTTTGCAATAATTGCATAATTATTCATCCAATCTAGATAAGAATCCGTTCACCAGGTCGCCCACATTCAATATTTAAATGTTCCATATTTTTGCATCACAACATAGCCTTTAACAAGCAATACAAATGCTGAATTAGAGCGCCATCAAAACGTCATTTTTCGCCAGCCGTATAAAAGCATTAACAATGCATACTTAGAACACCTTTCAATTATTTAATTGATTGATAATGATTGATGTGAAACGGAAATTCAAAATGGGAAATAATTTTTTGATTAATTTAAATGAACAAAAATTTAAAAAAATAAATCATATCAATCAACCTGCTGAATGAAGGATTATGCCAGCTTAATGAAGGGTTCTATGAAATGAGAAGTGATTATAATTGAATTATGAATTACCTTTGATGAGTTTCGAACCGAGGATCCCGCAGCAGCCTTTATCTTTCCTTGCGCCTTTACCATTTCGACCACTTTTGGTGCTCATAAGGTAGGTGAAAAAACCCGTACTTCAAGTACTGTTCGGGTCGAGGCATAAGATTTAAAACTTTATAAAAGCTCAATATAAGCATTAACAGGAAGTTTTAGTGCTACAGTCTTAATGCTTGTTAACTTTATAGCGTAGCTCTATATGTGCATATCGTGCTATCATTAGTGCTAAGTTTTTTTATTGCTTCTATGAATTAATAATGCTTATATAAAAATAAAAAGCATTATGAATGTTAATATAATGCTTACTTGCATTAGAAATGTTGATTTAATGCTTATTAAGGGCTATGGCTTAATGCTTATGGTTACTTGGGTATTGTCTTAAAGGAGCATCGGAATTGGCATTAACCCTAATCAGATCTTGAGATACACTCCTCGCTTAAAACGCTATATCTATCTTGTTTCTCAACCAATTCTTAAAAAATTTATAGTTTTGAAAAATGCTCAAAAAAACTTCACTTAGTGTCCAAGAAAGCTGAAATTAGAAGCTATACGTTGCATATAAGGAGATATATTTTTTTATTTTTTTAAGATCATGAGTAGAAAAAAATGTAAAAAAGTGATGTGAAACCCGTACTTTTCTATTAATGAACCGTCAAAATTGTTAAAGTCAAACTCGATAAATTTTGAAAAGAGGATTGAAAATTTGACATATTTTTGCATTTTTAAATTGTTAAAACACGAAACACAGAGGTTGCCGAAATAGAATCAAGCAAAGTCACACTCACGTTTAAGTTGTTCGACAAGAATTTCAAGATGTGAAATTCGAAAAAAGTGTGAATTTTAGGTTTGTTTTTTTTTACGTTTTCTAATCGGCAACGAATTAGCTGTAAAAATCAACAAGATAAAGAAAAGTTGTAAAGTTCGCCCGTATCCAGAATAAAGTAATTCCAGCGTGCTCCGTTCGTGGGTGCGCGCGACGTGAAGATTGTTGATACGGTGGATACGCACGCTCAAGTCGTTTGACAAATGTTTTATCGTGTTGATTCTTTAATCGGTAAGGGAAGTGGTTATTTGAGAAAACCAAAATAAGGAGAGGGTAGAAGTCATCAATGTTGCATAGATTGGTAAGGAATATTATTTAGAAAGCGAAAAGAACTTCCACATGTGAAAATCAGTGTAGAATGCGATGTTGGAAAATGCACCTCTTGCGCCTATGGTTTTGTGTAACTTGATGGATAGCAACCATCGCGCAGCCTACTTGGACATTTTTAAGCGGTTTGCGTATGTCAGAGTGGGCGTTTTAGATTTGCCTAATAATTGAACGATATTATGCTTTGTTCCTGCAGAACAAGCGAAAATGGGATGAAATGTGGATAAATTTCCTTTGTTAGTGTAAGTGTAAGCTTATAAAGGATATCTGAGGAGGCTTGTGTTCAGACATGTGGCAAAAGTGGTTTTGCGTTAATGAAGGGAGGGTAGTTTTTGTGGTTGATTGTTGAAAAAGATGAAAGTGCAATTTAGATAACGGAAGACTACACATCAAATATGGATTTCATTATTTGATCAGATGGAAATAAATATGGTTATGATACTGAACAAGGTGGGTTACAGCTAAAGGTAAGCTTAGTTTGTCTTGAGGTAAGTTGGGTATTAAGGTAAGGTTATTCTGTTGTATAACTATTTCATTTATTGATTATATTATATAAGAACGTTCAAGCAGTTGCCAGCTGGGCAGGTATCTACACGCATGCGGAATACCTGTCATAGATTCATAACACTGAGAATGTTATGAATTTTATACGGTTGCGAAACTGTTTGCTCGTTCTACAAATAAGACATACACATACACGAAATACATTCATTACATGACAGTTCACACGAAGCCATGGTGTCGGGTATGTGGTAATTTGCATTGAAGATTGGCCGAACTTATAATCTAAAGAATGCAATTTAGCGCATACGTTGGCGAAACTGCGGTGAATCCGTGCACCCATGGTGGATTATCTACATACATACATACATACATACATGTTAAAACACGAAACACAGAATTTTTGACGAATTTTCAAAGATAGCTGTTTTTCCGAACTTTTAGTCAATTTGCAATTTTTTCACATTATCTTGCGCTTAAGCAAAATACAACTTTGCACTGGATTTTGAGTATATTAACGCAAGATTTATATTCACCATAAAGTATAGGCTTGCCAGATACTTTCATAAAAAAGCGGGACATTTCAGAGAAAAAAGCGGGACACAGCCGAAAAAAGCGAAATATTCCAAAAAAACTCTTAAAAAAGCTTAAGCTTAGCAAAACTGTTCATAGAAAGTACACTAATGTTTTTTTCACGGTCTGATTTTGCTCAGTTTTTTTCTTACATGACTTTTATTTACAAGGTTTTATGCCATACGGTTATTATCCAAGGTTCTCGCGAATTAACACTTTATTTGAGAGAAAATATTTCAAGTCCTACATAAAAACGGCGGATTTTATACTCCTAAAAACCTTTGTAAAATAACATATATTTTAAATTTGTTTTAAATTTTGAAAACTCAAGAAAAATTCCATCTTAGTATAATTCAGCCTTAGGTGGCCAGATTGCCTGGATTTCATTGAAAAAACCCGGTTTTTGCCCGGATTGATTCTTTTTATTTTCTAAATGAAACATAAAATACAAATTGTGTTGAAAGTTGTGTTTGAGAAAGTTAAAAGAAAATTATGAAAGATTTTTGGAAGCCTAAAATTCGATAAAAATTCAACTGATATATTTTAATGCAAATATTTTTTTTAATTTTTTTTTTAAATTTAATGTTCAATTTGTGTAGTATGTGTATAAAATGTATAACATATAAATTGCCTAGGCTCAAAAGTACGTAATGGATTGATCTATTTCCTGCATAGTTTCATAAAAAAATATTTAACCCTTCGTTTCATGATTTTTTATTTTTCCTTAAAAATCATTTTAAAAGGTTGAAAATGATGAGCAAATAAAAAAAAAATTAAAATTAAAGACGATTTTTCCATTTTTCCATACATTAATTGTTGCAAATTTGTTACTTTATCAAACGAAGGGTTAAAATACAGTTCAATGAATAAATGTCAGTATTTAAACCAACATGGAAGGCAATTCTATTGAAGTAAAAAAACAGCTTCCTTGAGCCGTTGTCTTAGGGTCCTCTACCCTATATGGATTCAGGCGAAAATAAATAAATATCTTTCTTCGTTCAAAAGTTATTTACATTGCAACAAAGAACGTTCTCCAAGAAAGCTCAATTGAATAATAATTTTACAGTTATTTTAAACCGATTCTAGTGGTGTTTAGTTCTAAAAAACAGGTACCTTTTAAAATTCGTCAAAAATTCAGTGTTTAGTATTTTGACAATATAAAAATGCAAAATTACGTCAATTTTTCAATCATTTTTTTTATTTATCTGGTGACTGAAACATTTTGACGATTCATTGATTGAAAAGTACAATTTTTACACGACTTTTTTACATTTTTTCGTGGTTATAATGTTAAAAAAATCAAAAAAATATAGCCTTATATGCAATGTGTAGCTTCTAACCATGATATTACCATCGGAAAGCTCGCGCGTTTAGGATTTTGTGGATCTCTTATTGGCTGGTAAATTGACAGTTAGTACGGGTAACTGTTTTTCCAGGCAGTTCTCAGCTTCAACAGGCGTGCCTCAGGGAAGTCATTTAGGGCCGTTAGTATTCCTAATCTACTTCAATGACGTGCTGCAACTCCTCGATGGACCAAAATTAGCCTATGCCGACGAGTTGAAACTGTACTACTCTATCAATGGCCCCGGAGATGTGAACTTCCTGCAGAACCAGTTTAACACCTCTTTGCTCCTGGTGTGATGCCAATCGCCTACCTTTAAACCGTAGTAAATGCGTAGTAATATCATTTTCCCGCAAATGACGCCCGTTCTCAGCCGTTTATTTCCTTGGAAACGATGCAATCTCTCGAGCTCAACACGTGAAAGATCTTGGTGTGATCCTTGACGTGCGGCTCGATTTTGAAAATCACACCAACTATATCGTTGACAAGGGCTCCAGAAGCCTGGGTCTTCTTTTGCGCATGACGAAGTACTTTAAGGACATCTACTGCCTGAAGAGTCTTTACTGTAGTCTGGTTCGATCGATCTTTGAATATGCTTCTGCGGTTTGGTTCCCATATTATCAAAACGGTTCTGATCGCATCGGAGCCATCCAACGACGTGCTTTGAGGTATGCCCTTCGACACTTAAACTGGCAAGACCCTTTTCGACTTCCCAGCTACGAAAACCGCTGCCGCCTGATCGACATCGACACGCTGCAAGCCCGCAGGACTGCCTCTCGTTTGTCTTTCGTCGCTGATCTGCTTTCATCGAGAATCGACTCTCCCGCACTTTTAGAAGTTCACTTAGCATCCGACCTCGTGGTTTGAGGAATCGGGATCTTCAGCTCTTCGTTCCTGTTTTACTAAACAATTACGGGGCCAACTCTGCAATAATTGGCGTCATCAAGACTTTTAACCGCTTCTCAGAGCATTTTGATTTTGACGTTTCGAAGGTTGTATTCCGAAGAAGAATTCTTAGTGTTTTAAGTTCAGTGTAGATTTGTATTTGTAGTTAGTCTCTTAATTTTTAAATGTCATTTGGATCCATATATAATCTGTTGATTTTATAATAAATAAATAAATAAACTTCAGCTTTTTTGGAAAATAAGTGAATTTTTTTTAGCATTCCTTAGCTGATATAAAGTCATTATTCTGAAGCATGTTTTATCGGATTTTTTTCTTTTCCTTCGAATATCGGAAATCAGAAGTTTTGTAGCCGAATATTGTCTGGAAAACATATTTGAGTCACATTACGAAGTTTGCAAAACTATAAATTTTTTAAGAATCGGTTGAGAAACAAGAGAGATATATTTATTTCAGTCAAGAGTGTCAAATTGACACTCCAGGGACCGTAACGGGTAAAACTTTCATATTAAACCAAATGCTTTCCCCTTTTTTTAATTCAACTGACATTTTTTGTAGCAACAATTTTTTTAATCAATCCTCATTTCACAAACCCGGAAGCTAAGATATACTTGAAATTGTCAGAAAGGAAAGTAGATCCTGATTAGGCATCAATTAAGACTCTGAACAATCGGCAGAAGGTTTCAAAATCGTACATGATTGACATGTTAACACAACACAAATATGTGTACAAGCACCTTGAACCCTACGCAGTTAATAATTTGGTTTCCTTCATTTTTGTTTTTGTATTGCTATTGGTCGGTTTCGGCCACTTACGCACATTATCACTATCTCGCACCCCGACTGACATGGCGGTGCGGAACAAAGTTTCCAAGAATTTCGGTGCGATCATGTTATCGCCAACGGCTTTATATTGAAAATTCGTGTCGGTTCCACGTTGACCTTTCCCTGGAAAACAACCGTGAAGTCAGGAAGAAAATGTCTGCCTCGAAGACCCCGGGTAGGGTGTTTACATCAGTGCCTAATTTTTTTTTTTTAAATTTAAGAAAGTTCTAAGGGATTCCGTTCTTATTGAAACTCTGTTCAATAACACTTTTGAGAAAAATGATCAATCATTCGAACGACATTAGGTGAACCTACCCTAGCTTTTTTTTTATTCAATTTTCGATTTGCATTTCATTTCTTCTTGATTTTCTTTATTATTTTGGTCTCGAGACAAGGGTAAATGTTCCTTTGTTTATTTATTTATTTATTTATTTATTTATTTATTTTTTTGGTTAAACAGTTTACATATTTTCACTTGTGATCACAACTTTTTTTAAGTTAAAAATCAACATACGCAATAATACCATTAACATATTCGAGGATATATGGAAACAAACTACCTTAACCACATGCTTTTACGTCCGTTACCTCCTTAATGAGACAATAACAGATAATCATAATGATTTGCAGGTTCGATTTACTTTTTGCGTTCCTCTGTTTTCGACGATCGGGCGATCGTTTTCATACGTGATAAGTCGACTTAAAGACTGTACTCGAAAAAAATGTAACACTGTCTTTTGTGAATAACTTTTAACCCTAGTCCGCTCTTGAGTGCCAATATGACACTATTGGAAGTTTGGCGGCTTAATTTTATTCTAGGGCATCAAAATTAAACAATTTCTTCACGCCCCCCAGTGGATTCTTGAAATCTTTGTGGACGCACCCTGAAAACCCAGGAAAAAAAACTCCCTTATTTGACCTTGAGTGTCAATTTGACACTCCTGACTAAACCCAATATATCTTTCTCGTTTCTCATCCGATTTTTACAAAATATATAGTTTTGGAAACCTTGTGATGTAACTGAAATTTGTTTCTCAGACAATATTCACCTACAACACTTCAGTTTTCCGTTATTCAAAGTCTAAGAAAAAAATCTGAAAAACATGCTTCGGAAAAATCACTGTAGATCAGCTACGGAGTACTCAAACAAAATTTCACGAATTTTGGGTGCGATGGATTGAATATCAATGAAAATCTAATTGGGATAATTTAGACCAGATCGGTAGCCAAATTTGATGTAAACAAATGTAAACAGAAGAAGTTATCAGCTGGATGATAAAGTACGTTCAGAGACCTACATTTTGAGTGTACAACGTTAACTAAAGGATATTTGGTTTTCGAGAAATGAAGAAAATAAAATAAAATTTTTGCTGGGAGCTTATGGAACTGTCAAAGCGTTTTTCTCGAAACAGTGATGTTGGCGCATTCCCCGTATTCAAAATTCGGTACCGAGATGTTTATCAAATTTAGTACCACCAAACATATTATTAACCGTTTGTATTTTTTCGAGTACAGTCCTTCTAAAGATGCCTGTGAAGAAACTTACTGTACCAATCAATCAACTGTAAGGGCATTTTTAGCAAAAAAGAAAGATCGTCTGCTCTAAAGGTTTTGTGTCCTCCTGTAGGGATGGTGAAGTATGGAATTTCTATTATTTTCATATTAAAATTTTATTTCCATCCGGAAAATCAATATTTGCATACTGGAGATAGGAAAGCAGAAAAATCGGAGGAATAAATTGCATACCGAAAACGAACGACGAGTGAAGAGCAGCACTTTAAAAACAAATTGTATGCATCGCATCATGCTAATGTGAACGGGCAAGCATTGAATGAAAAAGGCATTATCGAAGTGAAAAACTTCGATCGTGACAAAGCTGTTTTATTTTCGCCACAAGGTGGCGGCTCGAGTGAAAAAAGTGCATCAAATTCTTACTCGAGAAATATCTCTGGGAACAATCGATACCCGGTGGTTTTGGGGTAACCAAAATCGTATATGTACTACAAGTTTTTGATAAAATTTTTTTTTTTGAAGAAGAGAAAGTTTTAAAGTATTGTTTTTAAATTCTTCGTTAGCTTTGAAAATGTTGGCTTCTACCAACTTTCAAACATCCAACTGTTTGGTAACCTCGTTCGAAACATAATGGTAGCTGGCTTACTTTGAAGATGCTTTGATTATCGAGTTACTCCGGAGTTCGCCGAAAGAAAATAAACTTTATCTTAGCCTTGTGCAAAGATTGGCTCAGCAAAATAAAACCAGTTTTTTTCGCCAGTTGCTCGACAGGACTCCAGCGACTTCTCAAAGAGCACTTTGGCCGAAGGTTCCCTTAAGAAACGCAGGAGGAAGTACATACGTGAATGGATATGTTTTGGAATCCCTTTTCCCCCTTCTTCTACACCCCCTCCAGATGGTGATGGATCACTAAGTGAGACCAAGAGTGAAAAGTGCAGAAACTGGTGGGCATTCAGGGTCGTTTTCACGAGCCTTTGATGAATATTTAATGCTCTTTTAAAAGTCGGTCAGCGGGCGAGATTCGTCAGGAAGGGATAGCCCCGGGGAAGCATATTGAACATAATTAAACACAGTCAGTGTATGGAAAAGTGCAATGGGGTCGCATTTTTTGCATTATACATTAATTGAAAAATGAACTTAATGGATAAACTGATCGATTATTGTACCGGTAGGGTTCCGGAGACTTCGAATGGAGGAATGGGAAAATATTGACGCTAATGATAAATTGATTATATTAGGGCTGCATTTTTCTGTTTTATTTATTCAACAAGACGTGCTACACATTAAGGACCGCTAAGAAATCTATACTGAAAAACAACAAAATTTGGCATTCTATAACTCAGAAACCACAGAATAAAAATTTTACAAACTTTGTATCTTTGAGTAACCGAAATTGTTGTTTTAAAAGATTTTTTTTCGCTGAACAACTTTATTGAAGACCGTAACTTCTTAGCTCCTTAACACTATACCTCGCTAGGCACCCAGCAGTGATGTCAATTGAATATATTATTTATAAATGCCAAAAGACATACCCCCATTCAACACCTAATAACTTTTTTGTCTAATGAGATACGAAGTTACGATCTTTGATAAAGTTGTTAAGCGGTAAATTTCCTTAAGGAAATTTATAAACTGGTACAAAAACCATTAGCAGGCTCGATTGCACAGAAGAAACAAAAATGATGTTGATTTTTCAGTAGGTATAAAATATTCAATTTTCCCATACAAACTTAAAAGTTCAAATTTTCTCATGTAAACGTTACTTAAAAATTCTGCAAAAATCATGGATGAGTTTTGCACCAAAACGAAGTTTTTTAGACCCCAGGGTTTGATAAATTCAAAAATGATCCCAAATCGACTCAGTCTAGTGTGCATGTCTAATAGCTGTTCTTAAATATGAAAAACTTTTTAATTGTTTAGACAGTTGTCTATACAGATATTTTTGCTGTATAACGTAAAATTTATAACTATCTTTATTTAAAATGTACTAAAACTGAAAAGAAAACTAAAAAGAAAAGAAAGTTCTCTAAAACGTATCGTTACAATCCACAATCAACTGGATTGGAATAGCTTTATTTTGTATATTCTGTGGATAGTCACCACACTGCATCTTATCAGTTAGGATTGTTCGATCTCCTGGAAAACATCGAGTTCCAAGATCAGATCGATTCAGCTGAAGGGTTTCAGGATCGATCCACCTAAAAAATCGAAGCCAAAGGATCGATCTCTGCAAGATCGATCTTTTAAATTGTTGTTAAAGAGGGGTTTTGCCTGAGGGCTGCTTTATGCTGAAGTAAATAGTGAAAAATGACGGGAAAGATCATACATTTGAATATCAAATGTGTGAGCTATAAAAAATATGTTTTCAAATTCAACATCAGAATGTTTAATATTTCATTACTTTGGTTGAGTGTAAATGACATATTGAAAACAGAAAATACCATGAATTCAGTCCCAGGTCATGTTCAGCTATCATCTGGAAGGCTCATGTTCAATTCTTTAAGTACCGAAATTTTTTATGTATATTTTTTTAAGAGTAGGAAAAATATGAAAATATCCATTTGAGGAATGAATTGATTCAAATATAAATATAAAATTGAAAGCTTAATTTTTCTAGAAATACTTTTTTGTTGAGGTCTCGGTCAAAAATTGAAAATTTCAAAATTCGGAAAATAGGCACAGCTTTTGAAACGGAACCAATAAAAAGACGGAAACTATAGGAAATTTCGGAAATCAAACTCTTCGAAGATTCAAGCAGTTTTCCTGGCGAACTCCTCCAACATCTAGGATCGGCATTTCATTTGGATTTCTCGGTGAGCCCGTTCCTTTGTATTTATTTTTTATGTTTGTAAGCGTTCCTAAAACGATAGTATTATATTGCCTTTACTATTTTGATACAGTTAAACGCAGGGCCGGATTAAGCCTTCGGGGGGCCCGGGGCAATTTTTCTCGGGGGGCCCCTGTGAATAATTTTTTTTTCATATGCCATCCCATAAACGAGTTCAGTGTATTTACCGATTATCCGATTTTATACGGGCATGATCAAATATTCAGTTTCGAAATTTAGGAAAGTTGCGGTCCTGCCCAATAAGCTGAAAATATTAGAAGAAAGTCCAGCTTCTGCCAGATTTATTCAAATTACTTGCAAAACTAAACAAGTTGAGTTATTAAAATTATTTTTGTCAAACGGAAATCTGGCAAGCTGAGTATATTGCATTGTAAACAATTATGTGGTGTCTTCAAACAATATAATCGTTAATACATCACGTGCAAATATTGCATAGGAGTTAAACTTTCTTAAAATTCTGGTGGAAGCTAAAATTCAATCAAATTTATTTAATAACTATCATTTCTCAAAATTCTCTTAAATAAAAAACATCAAAGACAAACAGTAACATGTTTTTCTTTTCATGATTAATTGCAGAAGATCGAGAGCAGATTAGAAAGCATCATGAGAATAGGGAAATAAAATTTAGAACTTAGAATTAGAAATAAAAACTAGAAAAAAATAATGGAAAAAATCAAATCCATAGAGATACAGCTATAAGAGTTCAAGAGATTTGAAGAATTGAAACCTAAAATCAGATTTCATTCAGAACAATAATTCTGCGTCTCAAATGAAAGATTTGAGAAATAAATAACAAATGCATTTTTAATTCAAAATTCAGAAACAAAGCTACAATCAGGGCAAAAGCAGGAATTGCAAAATTTATAATTGAAATCCGAATGTTTTATTTCAATTTCATATCTCAAAAAAAAAAAAAGTTTTCATGCAATTTGTTTGAAATTCAAAATATAATACGGATGATTAACAATTTTGTATAAAGAATTAGATTCTCATTATATAAAATATTCAATAAATAACAGAAAATTTTGTGAAATAGTTCTTCTATATATGGCAGAATGCTCAAAACACAGAATCATAAATCTGGAAGAAGATAGGATTTAAATAATATTCATATTTAGAGAATAACTCAATGAAAGTCGAAATTCAACTATGAGTATGTTTTTATAATAAAAATAATTTGAAATTGATCTACAAGAAAATAACATGCTGGTTTCCAATATTTGCTTAAGTAGAGGATAATTTTAAAATAAAAGTGCTAACAATAATTTAGCATTTTTCATACAAATACTTTTGCATGCTTATAAAGTGAGTATTATAGACTGTTCGATTTTATTTTTATTGTAGTCCTCGTTAGCAGTCGTTAAAATCATAACTTTTTTTAAATGTTGAAAAAATATTTAATATTTAAAAAATAATGATTGATTCGCTAGTAGTTCCTGGAATATTTTCTTGATTTTTAAAAGCTTTCACCGGACGAGTGAAGCAAACTATGATCTGGCTCAAACAAAACTCAAATCGGTCTCAATTTTCTTCAGCTATCTTTTTTTTTGGGGAATTTTAAAAACAATTCGAATGTTGTTGACAAGTATCGATAAAGAGCTGAAAATTAATGATGTATGATTTTGGTCACTTTGTTCTTGATTTTTTTTTTTTTTTGAATAATCTGATTTGAATTTGATTTGTTCGTTTTTTGTTTTAAAAAGATCGAAACCAAATGCCCAGATTTTGCTCGGTTTTGGAAAATTTGTTCTGATTTACCCAACCAATATAAATATGGACAAAATTCTGCAATTTTTATTCTTGGGGGCCCCCTTAACTTATAATATAGTGAAACTATAAGAGATTTTATTTCACTGGGGCCCCCTTATTTGTTATATTTTACGCAATAATTCAAATTTTCTCTTTTCAATCCTTGTTTGACTAGATTTCAAGAGCTTAAAGCGGAATAATTGAAGTAATGTTATACTTTTTTTCTTCCTCGGGGGGCCCCCTTGAGCCGGGGGGCCCGGGGCAATTGCCCCTTTTGCCCCCCCTTTAATCCGGCCTTGGTTAAACGGCATTTAATGGTTTATAAATTCCACACAACTTTCAACCATGCATGTTTGGTGATAGATTTACAAGTGTCATAAAAGAGGACGAAAGAAACAATTTAATATGTGACGAATTTTTATTTATATACGGAATTGACTTCATAAAGCACAAGGAATTTAGTCTTATCAACAAACATCAACGTGAATTTTAACTTATTTACTGACTCAGCTCCTTTTTTTAAGAAAATTACTCTTTAATAATTTTTCCTACGCTGAGCGCGTTGTTAAATTACTGTTATGGTTTTATTATTCCATGGTTTATAAGTAATTAGTTTATGGAAAATCTGGCTCAAGGCTCGCTTTATTTTCATTGTCTGTTGGATCTCTTAAGAGTTTACCTTAGAATCATTTGTTCTATTCGATTTTCTTGATCAGCTCCAACTCCAAGTCTAAATTGTGTTCCACTGTGCAGTAGATTAGGCGTCAGCCTAAATAACATTTTATTTGGTTTGAATAAAAATAAGGAAATTTTTTAGATTATGTTTATAATTTTTTTTAATAATGTTTAGAAAGATTTATTAATTAATATCATGTAATATTATATTTCAATATATTTTTCTGTATATATATAAATTAAAGTTTCATTGAATTTAACCAGGTTTAAATTTATTATTTTTTAAAACTTTAACACAGTAAATATACCTGTAAAATCTTGTTCTATCGAAATAGATAAACAGAAAGAAATAAAAAAAAATAGTTCTTATTATTTGTTCAACTATATTAAAGAACAGAAGCATATTACAACCAAAACTATTGCATTAGTCAAAAGTGTCTCCTGATTATATCCTTATACCCACACTCCAAACCAAAATTATTTGCTAGGATGCAGAGGTGACCTCGGTTCTAAAGCACAAACTCATTCTTTCATCCCTTTATCTTTCTTCCAATCTATCTATTGACTGCTAGGACGTGGCCGGCGCCGTTATTGATGTTTAAAGAGAGAGCATCAGTTTTGGGTATTGTGAATGTGCTGTCAGTCCAGACACCATTCATTTGACCTTTGAACAAAATTGGTGGCCTCGGTCAATCACGGAGTAGCAACCATTGGCGATGTGGAACTTGTTCTACTGACCCACGCCTGCGGTCGTGGGATTTGAAATGCATATTTTGAAAAAATGATTTCATTAAAGTAATTTATTATTGATCGAGCAAGGTTTTGAAACGAGGGAGAAAAATACATGTATTATAAATTGACTTTTGTTGTTAAAGCATATCAGGTTCAACGATTAAAGGTGGATGTGAGCAGTCAATCAAGCTAAGCTAAGCTAAGCTAAATACTTTTTTGTTGAGGTCTCATTTAAATGCTGATCAGCCTTCTATCAAGTTTCTAGTAAAAGCCAAAGTTTCCGAAAAAATTCTGTGTTTTTGCCAAAAAAAACTGTACACAGCAAAAAATAATGTAACGATGGCCGATGTAATTTGAGCAGATGTTAGTCACAAAATGTAATAGTACGACTTTTTTTTGTGATACTACTCAACTGTCCGTTTATTACATCCAATCGATGTACACAATTTTAAACATGTCTGTTGATGTAATATCACATCGTCAATGTAATCACATCAAAGCAGCTCATAACTGTCAAAAAATAGTTTTCATATTGAAAACTTCGGAAGGGTTTCTGAGGCTCAGACGCAACCGATCTACTGGTAAGATACATCAATTTGTTTCTTATTTTTAAGCAAACCCAGTGATACTAACTGATTTCCATATTTGTAGGTTCCAGTATATTTATTCTAAAGAAAAACAGTACAAGGAGAGTGGAAAGAAATTTTGAAAACAGATCGGAAGGTAGGTTCTATTATAATTATTTTTTCAGACCCGCTACCTCGAGATTCCCCTTTTTTCTATTTTTTAGGCCCAAAGCAATATACCGAGAATCTCTTCATGCCTCGCATGCCGATCCGAGGCCAATATCGAGATCCAGCATTGGAAGAGACAGTTATTTTGTTTCGAGTCTAAGGAAAGCCAAGAGCTAATAGTTTTTGTCAAACTTCCGGTGAAAAAATGCTGCTGAAAACATTTGCCAAAGTTATGACAAGCCAAGCCTTTGCAACTGGATGAATAAAAATTTTAACAAATCAAATTTGAAGATTAAATAAATATTAACCCTTTTCAAAATGACATTATGACAGATTCCAACAGAATATCATTTGTTAACACATTGGCGAAATGTGATTATTCAATAAATTTTTCGTCCTTTTGACTACCGCATTTTTATACTTACCTGGCATAGGGGTTACCGTGATCAGACTAACACATTTTTTCTAAAGCCAAGTGTTCAAACGAAACTTGACTAATTGTAGATTTGTCCACGATCCTGAAAGTTCTACGATAATTATATTGCCCTTTGAATTGCATCAACATTTTTCATCGTTTCTATGTTCCCATGTTTGTCTACTTCGATAATTTCTGTAGTGTAATTTTGATGCATTTTATCGAGGTCATAGGTTTTACATCAAAACGATGTTATAGGGTAAGAACACTATATATTGAACACCATTTTTGGGATTCAACACATTTGTGGCCAATAAATAATAACGAAAGGTTTTTCTGACAAAATTTTGATAGCGTAGCTTAAGCTTATTTCTCTGCTTCGAATCGATCTATTTTTTTCGTGGAAATATGTTTTGAAATTATTATTTAAGCCTTTTTATTCAAAATTACTTTTGTCCCAATGATTAAACACAATGATTCAAATATTGAACAGGCAATGTTCCAATTATTGAACACGTAAACATTGAATATCATTGCATATATTCAGGGGTATTCCAATTGATAGTATGCCTTGCAGGGGCGATTTAGGTTGAGCTCAACCCCCTGGCAACTTGACGTTTCCCATACTAATCGCGTGTGCCAGTTTTTCTGGTTCTCTGGTTCTGTCAAAATCTCATATTCGCTCAACAAACATATCGAAAGGGTGGATAATGAAATGTTCTTCAAAAATATATTTTTTTATTGAAAAACAAAAGTTTTTAAAAACAATTATTTTAAAACTCTAATAAGCGGAAAAGGAGTTGATGTTTAGAAAAAAAAAGTGGTTAAAAAGTCAATGTTTCAAATGACTTTTATTTATGAAATACACAAGCAAATTTAAACTCAAAAATCTCTGTTATTGGTTTATTGCATTGTAAATTTTAAAAACAACATTTTATTCATTTCTAAACAATATGAACTTTGTTAGTTTTTTTTTCGAAGAGTTTCAAGTTTCGGTGGTTAACTAAAGCATCTTGATCCAAAATGTGTTCGGCTAATTCTCTAAAAACATCCCTTGCATCATTTGAAACCCGTGTCAGAGTTCGATTTATTATGATATCATAATAGTATGCTAAGTTTATACATTGATGATTTTGTTCTTCAATTTTTACCTCCAACTCGGTTATTATGCACACCTTTAACACATCGGCATTAACTTCTAATCTGCCAATAAAACTATTGATAAATTCATTTCTGCAATCTTCACATTTGATGCTACGAACTATTTTTTTTAATTAAACTTGCCGAATTTTGTAAGGCTTGTTGGTGGAAATTCTCGTCGACAGTAGTTTTAATTATTTCGTCGCCTTCTAGGGTAACTTTTTCCATTTCCTCCTCAACCATCAGGGGCTCAATTCTAACCTTGTTGATATTATTGAGGTAAAATTTTACTTTTTCGTCCACATATACGCTGCTCTGAATTGGGAAGCTGTTGGATTATTGTTGTTGCCGCCTCTGGAACGTATTGCAGCAAAAAAAGATTCTAAATGATCTTGGCTACACCAATAGCCGTAGATATCCGTAATTTCTTGAAGATCGACAAATATTTCATAACATTCAGCTGGATAAAATTTTACAGTAATAAACTTTAGGAAATAGCGGAACTATTTCAAACTGCGTTATGTTTAACGAAAAAAACTCATAACTCTAGCTGGTGACGCCTTGTAGCAAAAACACAACGGATGAAAGATGGCCTTTTGTAATCTTTGCTATAAATAGAAATTTTATTAAGTTGGAAACGAAAATGGAACACAAATAGATTGAAATAAAATTACCAATTTCATTGACAACTATTTTAAAATTTAGTTATAAAGTTATTTATTTTTCCTTTTTGCATCACTTTTGATTATGTGCCCTTTTAAAATGGTATTTCGTCAGTTTAATTGCATCCAAGGATGCCGTAAAAAAATCAAGTGGTTTCAATGGAAAATGAACGTTGCCGCTGCTAGGGACGACCCAGGATGCATGTAAACAAACGCGACTAGTGCGACATCTACAATTTTGAAGACGGCACTGCAAACTCGACTGAACTGTCAAGTTGCCAAGGGGTTGGTTGAGCTAGCAACCAAGAAACAGTTTGTTTACATTTCCAAACACCAACCGATGATTGTTCAATAACTGGTACATGCATTTCTTTACGAAACGAGTACTGCAAGATTGAACGTTCAATAATTGAAACATTGGCGTTTTCTGTGATCCAATGATTGAACACTTTAATTTGTTAAATTTTAAGAAAATAAGGATAGTAAAAGCTGCCACTCTTCCAGAAATCATTCCAAAAGACTTAGTTTAAAACACTCATATCATTATCTTAGACGTTTATTTGTCTTTAATCCAATTTTTCCCCCAATCAAAAATAGGCTGTTTTCTTCATCCAGTCGAAAAACCAAGCCAAAATTTGAACACATATTCAAGTTTCGGGGATTGTGGCTTTAAGAGTCCGAGATTCTTGATAAAAATTTGAACATAGGTATAAAATGCTTCAACAGTGGCACAACGAATTTTGATTCATTTTTCAACTGTATATTATTGTTTTAATCGGTAAATGTTTTACTAGTGTTCAATATCTGGTACCTGTTCAATAACTAGTGCTTCTACCCTATTAGGTAGCATTTGCGACTCAAGTTATGTGCACGTTTTTGATGTAATATCCCAACACTTTTTTTGCTGTGTAATTTTGTGTTTTGACCTCAAAATTCTTTGACGATTTTCTATGATTCTGTTGTCATGAATTTTATAGAAAATTCAAATTAAGTATTCACCAATTGAATCGTTTTTTAATTCATAATTTCAAAAGTATGTACAAAACACATTAATTCTGTGAATTTTGTGAAAAAAATTTAATATTCTGTGATCTGTGAAACAAATTCTGCGACGAAAATTAGAAAAAAATTCTGTGAAATTACAGAATATTCTGTGATTTCGGAAACCTTGATGAGACTCAAAGGTTTCGATAAGAAGTATAACCTTGAGCTTTCGATTACTAGAGCTTTTAATATAAGTTCTGGCTTTACTTAAGGGTTGTAACCATCGGTTCTCCCAAACTGCTCAGTCGAACAAGAACCCCCCCTCTCAAGCCTCAGGGTCGGCAACACTCAAATTCGGAGTCAAGGAAACACCTCAATGCGCTCAGTTGAATTCCCACTTTATTATTTCCCGAACACGGCTTATGGAACACTATTCTTCCCCCCAAGAGTTGTTGTGGTCCTACCTTATGAATGCGAGATGGCGTATACGGCGTGAACTAGGCTCGGTCCGGAGATGGTACGTTAGTCCACGAGGCGAGGGTCAGCTCCAGGTGTCTCGTGGGTTGTGGTCTATTTCCGACCGGTGGCGCTCGGATCTGGCCTCCAGAACACCGAAGGCCCCAGCAGGATTGGAATAACGGGGCTTGGTTCTGGATTAGGCGGCAACGTTGCACCCCGCGTACCTGGTCCCACCTTGGGTGCTGAACCAGGCACGAAGATAAGTATATCGACGTCGTAGGGGATCGTCGGTCTGCAGCTCTTACGTGTTGTGAAGTCTGTGGCGGGGTAGCATTTACGTTGGTCGGCTCCGGATCAGGTAGCTTACTCCCCTGACTAGCACTAGCTAGCTAATCAGCTCGGCGACCGGCGTACCTGGTCCCACCTTGGGTGCTGAACCAGGCACGAAGGTGAGTCTATCGACGTAATATGTGTTCGTCGGTATACAACTCACGCGAGGATAATGCCCGGTCGTAAGGCGCTTGTCAGGCAGAAATTGGGATAACCGGCACCGCTCGTCGGTTTGGGCCGGATCGTTGAGCACAACACCGCAGGTTAGGTTTTCCTAACTAGGAATTCGGGGTCCTGTAGGGACATGATGGGAGAAATATTTGCCATTTTAGTGTATTGCCTGGTATGGGGTTCAAAATGGCTATTACCTGGTAGTTCGATTGCTTTATCAGTTGAACTAAAGCAAGGCTGTGGTCGGCTCAAGATATCCATGCAAAGTGAGGCCGTTTCAGAGCAAGATCTTTGACCCCATACGCAAGCTAGCGGCTTTGTAGTTGTCTTTCCGTTCTTCCCACCATGCCCTATTGTATTCGTTGCTGCGTTCTTAGTGCGTTTCCGATGCGCACGACTACTAGCGCCATCTCTTGCTATATTTTGGTGAGTTGACCTATGTGTTTGGCTACCTCCGTGCACGGGAATTTTAGGGTGGTCCTCCTTCCTTACTCACTAAGGCACTTCCTTGACACGCGTTCCAACACGCGTCATTGCTGATCCTTTTCCCACCAAGCAGTAAGTAAACTTACTGGTTACACTCTCCTCCGGCTTGGGTTGAAAAAATATTAGCAAGCTAATATTTTTTCATATTACCACTTTTCTGAGACGCCGATCTAAAGTGTACCTCTGAACCAGACACTTACCGACCGAAATTGACACCGCACAAGTTTTTTTTTAACGATAAGCTGTTCTCGAAGTTACTCTAGTTTTATAAAGAAAATCTTGAATTGCTGACTCGAGAAGAGGACCAATTCTTTAGTGTATACATGGGTCGGGGTCATAAGGCATCATCATTGACTATGTCAACTCCACGCTGTTTAAAGGCCTCGGCCTGTTACTGACCATCAACGTCTTCGACTCCGGTCTCCAGCGACCCATTTCAACTACTTACTGACCAAATTCGTGGAATCACCGAAAATAACTGTTTAATACCATTCATACTCAATCTAAATCTACAACATTCATTTTATATATAACAACAATCATGCACATAATAATTAAAATAGTGATACAAATAAGTTGAACCTAATGGAATAACGAAACATATAATTATAACACAAAACTAAAATACTAGATCAAAACTAAATTTAAGCCACACTAATCAACGGTGAATTAATATTATTATGGTAGTACGCATTGAAATATTTCACAGATTGTTTGAAAAGTTTCGGTTTTGGGAACATAGGTGATTGATTGTTGGTGGGAACTGTTTGACAAGCTGTTACGATCTAGTACCGCATTCTCGAGAACTGTCAAATGGGTTAGTTTCCTGTGCATGTGCATACGGTATTTCGTTTGGCACCAACTAAGGAAAGTGACGAGCTTGCAGATGGATAAATTATCTGACTCTACTCGATTGAAGAGGATTCGGCCTGATTTCCCGCTACAAGATGGTTTATGCTTGGATTGGCTTCCCACTAATTGGATGTCGGGAGATCGGTTATGCGCCTGACTGTGCAGGTAGGGATTTTTTTATTCAGCTACCCCGGACTATGTTCATGATGGAACTTATGCTGTTGTGTGAAATTTTCACTAAGAATCTTGCTATTATGATATCACGCTCATTGTGATGCCTTTCCCCAATGCAAATTAATGCACCAGTGTGTTTTTTTATATCGCCCCACATTATTTGACCCCCAACAACTTGCATGCAAGTTCTTTTCCACCTTTGGTGCAACTTACGTATCCACGGTGTCCCCATCTTAAGATTTATTTTTAAAAGAATAATTTGATAGTTTTTTTTGAATTTTGGTTTCGTTTAAAAATTACTGGGTTGTTTTTAGACTTGTTACCGCCCCTGTATTTTATGAACTTTTACATTCTTAGGACGTCGGCCTGCTTTACCGTGCTGTATTTTTTTTTTTCAAATTTACGCAGATCGTATAATCGACTACCTAATAATTGTGCGAGATGTTCTTATGTAACCAGATAGCGTTCTCGTATTTATATATGTTTTTACCATTTTTCTTAAGCCTTTAAGTCTGCTGCTGAAAAAATGCCCAGGGGTTTGCCTTTCATATCAGCGACTCCATAGGAACTTGTTCCATGCTTGGACGTTATAACGCATGGAACATATTGGGGTCCCAGCTTAGCGTTAAAGGATTGCCCTGCCACTGACTGACGGAATGCTCGCTTAAATACGCATTGTCCAATATTGAAAGTGGGGGAGTATCGTTTATGTCGTAAATTATAATATTTTTTTGTATTCTCATACGTGTGTTTAAGATTTTGCGTAACTAATTGATACGTTCGCTTGCAAACCTCTTCCATTTTCTTTACGCGTTCATTAACATCAATTTCCACATCCGGATTGAGCCGATAATCAGTGCCACGCATCATGATTTCGTGGCCGAATATTATCCTGTGCGGGGTGTATTTGGTTGAACTGTGGACCGTATTGTTGAGAACATATTCGATTTCCGAAATTCTCGTGTCCCACTGTCGCTGGTCCAATTTCACATACGAACGAACCATAGCATTTATGGTTCGATTTAATCGCTCTGCTGGGTTGGCCTGACTTCTATGTCGGGCATTTGCCCAATGTTGGATTTCGTATTTTTGTAGCAAATCTCGGAATTCTTTTGACATAAACGTACTAGCGTTGTCAGATATTACGTACTGGGGAACTGCCAACTTTCTAAACCACTGCTCTTCCAGAATGCTACATAGACTACCACTTGAAATCTTCTTCACCGGTACAAGCATGGAATATTTAGAAAATAAGTCCATGACTACTAATAAATGAGCATTTCCATGCTTGCTCCGGGGAAGTGACTGAATGTAGTCCATGCAGATTATCTGGAAGGGCTTCTCGGCTACGCGTTGTTTACCCATTTCAGGCGTAGTGGATGTGGTCGAATGTTTTGTTTCTTTGCAAATTGTACAGTTGTTGATGTAACGTTTAATTTCTGAGTTCATTCTTGGCCAATAATATCGACGTTTTATCTTTTCTAAGCACTTCTCGTAACCAATGTGGAAATTGTCGTCATGCTCCTCTCGAATGATACGTGGGCGAGAGGATTTTGGTACACATTCTTTCCACTCAAATCGGTAGTCGAGAACATCCGATCGAGCGGAGACAAATTTGTACAATTTTGCTGAATCAATCTTGAAGTCCATGTACTTCTCCGGGTCTGATTCAACAGATTTGTACAGATTTGCATACCATCTATCCTCTTCCACATTTACAGCTTCTACGGATCTGGATAAGGCGTCCGGGACGACATTATCTTTGCCCTTCCGGTGCCTGACCTCCATATCGTATTGCTGTAAAGTGATGCTCCACCTACTGAGCCTTGACGACGATTTCCACTTGGCTTTCATTATAAAGGTAAGTGCTGAAGAGTCCGTCACCAAAGTAAATCGCCTTCCCTCTATATATCCGCGAAACTTCTCTATGCAGCGGAGGGCAGCTAACCCTTCCTTCTCCGCTGCATGGTAGTTCAGTTCAGCACCCTTAAGTTTTTCAGAATGGTAGGCTATCACCCGCTCTTCACCATTCTGAATTTGAGTCAAAATGCCAGCTATGGCCACGTCGCTAGCATCAGTCTGAACGCTAAAGGGGAGTGTAAAATCTGGGTTGACCATTACCGGAGCTGTAATAAGTCTCTCTTTGATGGCCCGAAATGAATGTTCTGCTGCATTGTTCCACTGGACTCTCTTCGGTTTACCTTTCAGCAAATCCGTCAGAGGACCAGTGAGCTCGCTGAACTTTTCGATGAACCTGCGGTAATAGTTCACCATACCGAGGAATCGCCTCAGCGCTCTCACCGACTTTGGGACCTCATACCCCAGGATCGCCTGAACGCGATCCGGGTTAGGTCGCAGTCCTTCGCGGGAGAGAATGTAGCCCAAGTAGGGTAGTTCACTGCAGCAGAAATTCGATTTCGTCAGATTAATGCTCAAGTTTGCTGCCTTCAGCCTTAGCGCCAGATCAGTAAGGCGTTGGATATGTTCTTCGAATGTGTTGCTCGCCACTACAATATCGTCTAGATAGACGAAGATAAAGGGTTCGAGGGCACCATATCCGAGAACCATATCCATAACCTTACTGAGTGTACTGGGGCTATTGACAAGACCAAAAGGAAGGGACGAAAATTGAAACAGGCCTCTTCCTGGGACCGAGAAGGCAGTGTATTTGCGGCTATTCTTTTCTAGGGGTACTTGTAGGAAGGCTTGCGTTAAATCTATGGTAGATAAATACTTGAATTGGCCTAGATGACTAAGGATGCGATTTTGGTGAGGCAGAGGGTACGCATCACGTTTGGTGCGTTCGTTGAGAAGACGGGCGTCGATGCAGAGTCTGACTTCTTCGGTGTTCCGCTTTTTGACTGGCACGACAGGAAGAGCCCACTCTGAACTTGACGGTTCGATTACTCCATCCTCAAGCATTTTGTCGACTGCCAGATAGATTTTCCGTTGAATCTCTGGACTCCATGGGTACGGATTTTTTCTAATTGGGTTCGCGTTCAAAAATTCTTCTTTTATTTCTATTTTATGTTCCAGCAAATGTGTTTTTCCTAATTTACCATTACCGGCTACAAGAAACAATTGTTTTACTTTTTCCAGCTCTACTTTTTGCTCTTCACTAATTTTCGATTCAATTTTTAGGGTGTCATAGGACCGGTCATCGACGACATCGATTTCATTACCGACGATAGGACGGATATCAAATTTGGACCAAAAATCGATGCCCAGGATGCACGCACGATTCAGATCCGGTGCGATGATGACTGGTAAGATCTTTGTTTGATTATTAAAAGTAAGAGGTATTTCACACTCTCCTAACACTTCCAAGTTCTGCCCTGACGCAGTTTTTAGATTTAATTTTGAGGGTTTTAAACTGAGTTTAAGGCGTTCCACAAGTTTTATTGCCCCAGCGCCTAATATTGTTTTCGCTGCGCCACTATCTAAAAGCCCGATGATCGAGATTCCCATAAAATCGACTTTCGCGAATGGTCTGGGATCGTTGCTTAGGGTGATGAGCATTGTAGCAATCTCTTCTCCTTCAGTAAGGCCTCCTCCCACCCGCGAATAGCCGAGATTATGAAGAATCTCTGGTACATCGGTTTCTTGAGGTCTTATCAAATTTTGTGACAGACTGTCTCGCCTCAAAGAGCAGTCTTTTCCTAGTTTTTTACCTCACAGTAAGGGCATTCTTTAGTTGAGAAACCAGGAAATCCGCACGTTTTACAGAATAGGATCAGTTTCTCGCGGCAGGATTCGTAAGAATGTCCTACAACGTGGCAGTTAAAGCATACATTTCGCTTTAGTGGAATGTATGCATTGACTACTCGTTGTAGAGCATTGCTTCCGCTTGGCCCTGCTACAGGCTCTGAATTATTTTGTAAAGCTTGGCGGTTTCGAACTTTCCTTTCTTCCTCTCTGGCCTTAAACATGTTTTGTTTTCCCCTATTGCTTTCTTCTCTTTTCCAAAATTGGTTCTCATTTTGATTATAATTATTTCCTTGCGGTTTAGAGTTTCTATTTCTATTATAACTACTATTTTGGTTTTTCAATTGTACTCGATTTTGGTTTTCGTAATTACTTCTAATATTGTTATATCCATTATCATCTTCTATTTCTTCAATTTCTCTGTTTCTTTGTTCATTATCTTCATCTATTTCTTCGACTTCTCTGCGCCTGTACTCTCGCCTGGCGTCTCGACTGTTATAAGTTTGCCAGTTAATAGCGTCGAATTTCTTAGCAAAATCTTTCATACTAGGAATGTTATCCACCCTTGCGGCGAGCATCGCAATCCGAAGATCTTCCCGAGTATTTCGGAACAAGCAGTCGAATTTTCGACGCTCGTCCCAAGGGTTGGACATTCCCCGAAAAATTCTTACCATTTCCATGTAAAAATCGTGGAATTTTTCTTTTTGGCCTTGCTTTCTGTTGGTCGCTTGACGTTCGAAAACGAAGTCAGCATCATATGGGATAAATTCCGATTTAAGTTCTGAAACTAAATTGTCCCATGTGGCTAGTTCCCCAAAGCTATTCGCATCCATAAGCCAAGACTTTGCTTTATGAGAGAATAGATAATGGGCGTTTTGGAAGAGTTCTTCCTTCGAACAACTTTCTGAACGGGCCATGAATGTGACCTCGTTCAGAAATTCGTTCAACCTTCGACCATTATCCATTCCATCATAGCTAATCTTCCACTTATGGATGGGAAGTCGCTTGTGGGCATGTCTGTCGGTTTCTCTGACTAAGTCTATAATATTCCCTGGCGTTTTGGATGATTCCATCCTTGGCTCATCTCTAATTGAGCTCAAAGAATTTTGTACTGAACTGTTCTTTTGTTTCAGCCAGTCGAGGAAGTCCTCCGGTCTGTGCTGGTTTTTCTCAACCGACTGGGCAGTAGGACCTTCAAAGAAACAAGTGTTTTGGACTGTTTTAAATTGTGTATCATTTCCCGATTGGTTAGTTTCTAATATTTGGATGCGTTTTAGAAGTTGTTCTACAGTTTGCACCAATTTTTTATTTTCTTCAACCAATATTTTGCAATTTGCATTTCGCTCTTCAAAATTAGGATCCACCTGATTGGAGTTTTCTGGTCCCTGTGGAACTTCTATATCCATATTAGCATTGTCATTTCTCTCACTAACTGGATTTTCAACCAGTTCGTGACCCTCATTTGCTCTAATTTGATTCAGACTTGCGTTTATGATGTCCAATTCCGCTTGTCTTACTTCAGGAAGAGGTGATGTAAGCGAAAAATATGTGCCCAGTAATTTTAAACATTCTGAAGCGGTTTCAGCTAGCTTGTTTGCATATCTTTCCACGTTTGTTCCGGCTCTCAGCCGTTCCAAACGAAAAAATATGTGAACCAATCTGGTTTTGTATAGCTGATGTGGTACACTCTTTTTTCCTCGCTTTTCCAAGTGTAATTTGATATTCGCTATCTTATCTTCACAAATACCCAAATCTTCATCGACTGTTATAGGAGTAACAAGATTATTAATAATATGTTTCTCTTTCTCTTCTTTTAGGTGAAAGCGTAGGGCACGTTCACTCAACTGTCGCTTACCTAACGGATCGATCCTACGGATGGTTAGCTCGTAATCCAGCTCGTCGACTGTGAGATGAGCACAGTTCATCCCATAATACAGGACATACAAGTGGGACATATCCATTTTGAGAAGCCAAGGTATAAATGATTTTTTTTACGAAGTAAATACTGATAGATAGAGAAAAACTTAATCACTACAATAACCTACTCTAATTTTAACGTATTTTTAATAATGAAAAACTAATTAAATTGAATAACTAAATAAGAAAGTTATGATTAATTGATTGACCTAATACGGGAATATTAGACCCAATTCAAAAATGTTAAACTATAGTGTATAACGGAAATACAGACACTATATTTAAATTCAAAAATAAGTTATAAACATAGTATGATCAATTTATCTAAGATAACTTTAAGAAATTTTTTTTTATATTAATGTAATAAATGACTCTTTGTTTCGGTGTTTTTTTTCTTGCACTATAAGTTCCCCCAACAATTACACCTTCTTAACGATTTTTCTTACCCATTCATCAATCAAAATTTTATTCAGATGTAGCCTAATTATTTAATATTAATTTTTTTTTGGCTAATTGTATTCATGCGTATTTATTCAAATTGGATTATTCAAACAATATTACTAGAGACTTGCACAAACTGTTTTCACGACTCAACATTTATATCACAGATTTAAAAATCATTTCAACTTTATGTTGTTTTTCAAAAGGAATACTGAACAATACAAAATTATTTATACTATTTAAGACAATTAGATTGAGTACTGGTATTAAACTATCAAGTTACCCATAAGTGCAACTTGATATTTTGAATTTAAGTTGACACTCACGAAATGGCTGGTTTCAACTTTTGTGAACAACCAAGACCCCTATACAAATCTTTTATAACTTCCGTGTGGGTGGTAATTTCTCCACTCGCTTTCGTTGGCTTTTTTTTGTGCTAATGCCAAACGGCCTGCAAGGTCTCGGGCGTTTTCCCAGAGACTTCCAAAGCAGTAAAAATTGCGCTCAAAGAGTGTTCCCTCGCACTACCGAAAATATACGAATATATTTTAAGTTGGGCGCCAGAGTGTAACCATCGGTTCTCCCAAACTGCTCAGTCGAACAAGAACCCCCCCTCTCAAGCCTCAGGGTCGGCAACACTCAAATTCGGAGTCAAGGAAACACCTCAATGCGCTCAGTTGAATTCCCACTTTATTATTTCCCGAACACGGCTTATGGAACACTATTCTTCCCCCCAAGAGTTGTTGTGGTCCTACCTTATGAATGCGAGATGGCGTATACGGCGTGAACTAGGCTCGGTCCGGAGATGGTACGTTAGTCCACGAGGCGAGGGTCAGCTCCAGGTGTCTCGTGGGTTGTGGTCTATTTCCGACCGGTGGCGCTCGGATCTGGCCTCCAGAACACCGAAGGCCCCAGCAGGATTGGAATAACGGGGCTTGGTTCTGGATTAGGCGGCAACGTTGCACCCCGCGTACCTGGTCCCACCTTGGGTGCTGAACCAGGCACGAAGATAAGTATATCGACGTCGTAGGGGATCGTCGGTCTGCAGCTCTTACGTGTTGTGAAGTCTGTGGCGGGGTAGCATTTACGTTGGTCGGCTCCGGATCAGGTAGCTTACTCCCCTGACTAGCACTAGCTAGCTAATCAGCTCGGCGACCGGCGTACCTGGTCCCACCTTGGGTGCTGAACCAGGCACGAAGGTGAGTCTATCGACGTAATATGTGTTCGTCGGTATACAACTCACGCGAGGATAATGCCCGGTCGTAAGGCGCTTGTCAGGCAGAAATTGGGATAACCGGCACCGCTCGTCGGTTTGGGCCGGATCGTTGAGCACAACACCGCAGGTTAGGTTTTCCTAACTAGGAATTCGGGGTCCTGTAGGGACATGATGGGAGAAATATTTGCCATTTTAGTGTATTGCCTGGTATGGGGTTCAAAATGGCTATTACCTGGTAGTTCGATTGCTTTATCAGTTGAACTAAAGCAAGGCTGTGGTCGGCTCAAGATATCCATGCAAAGTGAGGCCGTTTCAGAGCAAGATCTTTGACCCCATACGCAAGCTAGCGGCTTTGTAGTTGTCTTTCCGTTCTTCCCACCATGCCCTATTGTATTCGTTGCTGCGTTCTTAGTGCGTTTCCGATGCGCACGACTACTAGCGCCATCTCTTGCTATATTTTGGTGAGTTGACCTATGTGTTTGGCTACCTCCGTGCACGGGAATTTTAGGGTGGTCCTCCTTCCTTACTCACTAAGGCACTTCCTTGACACGCGTTCCAACACGCGTCATTGCTGATCCTTTTCCCACCAAGCAGTAAGTAAACTTACTGGTTACAGGGTATAGAAATAAAAAAACACGACCTATTACCTGTGCTATTACGTCGGTCTCAATGTATTTTTTCATATTAAGCGGCTCACCACAATTTCATTGTATTATCATGGAAGCATCAATAATGAAATGCATTTTTTGGGATGGTGCAGGAATCTATATTTCGCACGAAACTGAATCGCGAAATCTCCGAAATATATAAAAAAGACTTCAAAACATCGAAAGATCGTATCGAAAATAAACCGATTTAATCGATTTTCGAATGTTCCTCATGGATCAGATTATTTTCAAACACATGTGTAATGTCTCACGTCTATCCAAGATTTCAAAAGTTCAAAACAAATGCCCAGCTATTTGAAATTGCTCTAATTAGATAAAGCTTGAATTTGAGCAAGATATCTTCAAAATAATATTCACACGGGCATTTCTGGATGATTTTTTTAAAACTTTGGAGAAGCAGTTTTTAAAGAAGAATTGATTTTTTTCATTTAATTTAGTAAATAATGTGAATACGCCATGGCAAAATTCGGCATGGTTTTATCAATACCTAGACGTCCTAGCCAGATTTGGCTTACCTTATCGGAAAGCTCAAACTCATCTTAGAAAATCTGAAATGAACACTGGAATTATTGCAGTAATCAAAGTATTCTCCATTCAGCATTCTCCAGCACGATCAACAATGAAAGACAAACGGATACACCTTAGATATTTCACTGAAACCTTTGGTTTTTGGTTATTGAGTAGCTTTCACAACATTACTTTTGAATATTTTATAAATTAACCAATATCATTTGAAAAAATTGACAGATCTGTTTTTTCATGAACTTAATTAAAATAAATATTCGAGCTATTAAGCCTGTTTGGCCTCAACTATTCGGTGAGCAGAATATGCAGTTTAACGGTTTTTGGCGGTATTAGTAGACCGACCTGGTCCTGTCAGGTTGAAGTCAATCCTTTCAAAAAACGATTTTTTATCAGAATAATTATTAGAACAATTCGTGAAAGGCATTTTTCTATGCACTAATTGGAAGAAGGGTGGTGGCTCAAATAATTAAAAAAAAACATTTCCCGTGCCCTAATCCTTTGTTTGGTTCGATTTCTTAGATAAGTCCTCGAGTTGTGCCAAAAAAATGTATAGGAGCCTCCATTCTTCCTTCCTATCTTCCCAACCAAGAAAGGAGGGGTCTCAAATAACCATTGAAATACTTCTCGTAGGGGGAAGTCGTCTATGGCCGGACATAGTCTATGGCCGGACAACATAGATTTTCCGAAAACACAATATCCTAATAATGTTTTAACACCATGAAAATAAAGTAAATAGTAGCCTGATATTGTGTTAGAAATATGGTAATTCAATCTGAAAAGGTAAACCAATGATAGACATCTAAGGCTTTTGCCTAGTAATACGGAGAGGATCGCCTAAACTTTGCAATTGTATTGTGGTCA
This sequence comes from Uranotaenia lowii, assembly GCF_029784155.1. NCBI lineage: Eukaryota > Metazoa > Arthropoda > Insecta > Diptera > Culicidae > Uranotaenia > Uranotaenia lowii. The sequence continues at coordinate 102,666,083 of NC_073692.1, read as the reverse complement.
GTTTTTTCGGCTTGTAAAATTTGAACTGCACATGAACGACATCCTTGATTGGTTATCTTTCGACTACAGTAGATATGAGATAACAAAACGGAAATTCAAACAAAATATTAGGGAAATTAAAAAAAAATGCGATTTGTCTATGACCGGACACCAAGTTGTTGTCTATGACCGGACAAGAAAATATTCCAAATTATAGATGATTTCAACTTGAAACTTTCATTTTTTCATCTCTATAAGCACCCTCAAATGGTTAACAGAAGATAAGGATTCAATAACTAAACTATTTTGCTCCTTTGAGAAACTTTAGATTTTGCTGTCCGGTCATAGAGAATTTCTCTGTAGTTTTTTCGAAGCAAATGTTCCGTTCTGGTTTGTCAAAGAAACTTTTATGACTGGCTTTATTGAACGTTCAGTATTGAAAAACACATACTCACAAGACCTGCGCAAGTGATTTTAGTCATTTTGCTACGTTTTTGTGCCATTGGTGACAACTTTGGTGAAGTAGTTCGTAGTGTCCGGCCATAGACAACACTTTTGGAAGTGAACGAAAACTAACATGAAATGATTTCTCTTACCACATGAATACGTTGTAAATTAATATTTTTCTAATATAGTTAGGTGATCATAATATTGATACTCTTCAAATCAATCGAGGAACCAATATTTACAAAAATCTATTTTTGAAGTTATTGCTTAAAAACCTTAAGTGTCCGGTAGTAGACGACTTCCCCCTATTTCATTTACTTGAATGGTTTTCAAGGCAAGTAAAAAATTGTACAGGAGCCACCCTTCCTCTCCCTATCTTTCCATTGGAAGGGTAAAGGAATACTAAGGATTCAGGGAAACATTTATCATACCCTAATATCCTCCCATGCCAAATTTGGTTCCATTTGCTCGATTTGATCTCCGATTTGTATGAAAACCCCCTCCCCTCTTCTATTTCCCCGTTGGAAGAAGGGAAGGGTTCCAAATGATCATAAAAACATTTTCCGTTCCCAATTATCCTCCCATGCCAAATTTGTTTTTTTTGCTCGATTAAATCTGAATTATGAAAAAAAATGTAAGGGAACTCTGTTTTTTCTCCCCACTGAAAAAAGGGAGGGTGCCAAATATTCATTGAACCATTTCTAATATTGTTCCATACCAAATTTGGATTCATTTGCTTGATCAGTTTTTCAGTTATTTAAACAATAGAAAAAGAGGCTCCCTACCCCTTCCTATCTTCCTACTGAAAAAAGAGAGGGAACTCAATTAATAAAAGAAATATTTGCCGAAAAGAAATATTTTTCCATGCCAAGTTTGGTACGATTTGCTTGAACTTCTCGAGTTCTGCAAACATTTGTCGTATGTTTGGAAGGTTCCCTTCCCCCTTCCTGTGAGGGGATGAGTCTCAAACCAAAATAGGAACCTTCCCCGGCCTCCAATACCTTCACCAACCAAGTTTCAGGCAAATCGGTTCAGAACTTTCAGTGTTGGCAATTCAGGTTACACCTTCTAGGAAAAACAAAAATAGAAGGGTGGAGAACTTTGATTGATTGTGACGACTCTGCTTTGGACAGATCGGGGATGAGTGAGATGAACGCTAATTTCAATCAGTTTAGACAGATGTTTAAGTTTTTTTTTTTCAGTGTAGACATTGAAAACTTTCTTAATCGTTCATTTGTATGGATATCGAAACGATTGCACTTTGTAGGGCCGAAGAACCCTATGCAAAACATAACATGAATGAATTTTATTCAATCGGAAAACCAGCTCCCACCCGAACGCAACTTACATTTCATCCAACTGAATCGGTAAGACAGAAATGTCGCAGAAACGGAGGACGGACCACACAATATGCGCGAATGATGCTCTTCGTTTGTTGCAGAAAAAAACACACAAATGCACTTGACTTTAGCGGGTTTATGCAAATAATGGATCTTATTCTGCGCCGATTTTTTTTCTTTTACTTACTTCAAGCTGGGAAGATGATTCTCGGTCAGCATCAACATCAATCTCTGGAATCCCACGCTTTTTCCTTGACTTTAATATGGCTCATCAATTTGCGGTATAGTTTGTAAGAAATGTGTATGAGTGATCAGCCTGTATGTGGCGTTGTGGTTATGCTTTGAAAGAATGCGTATTACTTAACAGCAATGTGGATTCGAATATTTTTATGTTGTTTATCTTAAAAATTCTTGGAATTCACGATATTCAATTATCAAATTATTCCAAACCAAAGTTTCGATTTTCGTTTTGAATCCCTTTGGAAAAAAGTACTATATTTGTCTGTTTTGATTCCGGGATCGTTAATATGATTCAGTAGCAAAAGAAAGAACTTTATGAATGGAGTGAACGGTTTGTTTTCACAGCTGGAATACTTGGATTTTGACAGCCTCCGGCTAAGACATAAAGATTTGGAGGAAACTCCAGTTTCAATAGACTAAACACTTCAAATGTATCAAATTTCACTCTACGACTTTTCCTCATTCCACGGATGATCTGGAAAAGCGAAAGTGACAGTTGAACGATTAGCTTCATTAGAGCCAGAAGGGAAGCAAGCAATGCATCTTGAACCTGACACATGTGGGAGCTACCGATATTTGAATGAACATTAATCTGCGGCATGTGAGGCTACATAGATGAACTGAAGATGTTATGTAAATGACGATCGACAGAGCAATTTGTAAGTGCATTGTTACAACTGGATATAGATATTGGGTCATTAACCGGTAGTTAGCTGATGCCTTTTTTATTTATTGAATTCGCACTGCTGCCTGCCTTGGGTGGGACAAATCTCGCATATTTCAACTGTGAAGAGAGAATATCAGCTGTAGGCTGTGGGTGGTTATGTTTTGCTCGTATGAGCAAGCGTAAAAGAATGATATGTGAAATGTGGAGGAAACAAACCGACGATGAAGGAGACATGTGGTATTTATCAGCTTCTTTTGTTCCGGTTGGGTTATTTCGCTTCTCGTCATTCATAATCATGTGAATAATGTGATTGATCTAGATCCGCTTGTAAAAATTTTTGAGATCGTTTTACACACTCTAGGGAGATTTGGAGATTAGGAAGAGCAACCGATCTCAATTTGTTTGACATAAAACTGGAGCAAAGAAATAAAATTTTATTTTTTTAAATTGATCATTCTCCACAGTGCTTAAGTCGCCTTCAAATGGAATGTTGTTAACACATTGCGGACCAAATACGAAATATTTCGTTTTTAAAATAAAATAATAGTTTTATTTGGCAACACAGAAGATTAATGAAACAAAATAAACTTCTATGGCAGAGCTTGTTATTTTGGCAACACATACAAACAATGTCTGACAGACATTGTTTGTATGTGTTGCCAAAATAACAAGCTCTGCCATAGAAGTTTATTTTGTTTCATTAATCTTCTGTGTTGCCAAATAAAACTATTATTTTATTTTAAAAACGAAATATTTCGTATTTGGTCCGCAATGTGTTGACAATGACAATGACAATGTGACATTGTCTGTCATTGATCTATTCTTGTGAGCGACAGACGTGTTTGAGTGAATCTCTGAATCGGGATTTGTTGGAATCGTACAATCTCGAAAATGGCGTAATGATTGGTAGAATAAGCACAGAGAGCGAAGATTGTCAAGGCTGCTGCCACATAAATTTTGTTTCTGTTTCGGCCTTCGGTAGAAAGACAGATTGGCACAGAGAGCGCTGATTTCTAAGGCTGCAGCTACGAAAAATGGTTTCTGATTTGGCCTCCGGTAGAAAGACGGATTAGCACAAGAAGCGCAGATTTCTAAGGCTGCGGCAATGAATTTTTTTTCTGATTTGGCCTCCGGTAAAAAAGACGGATTTGCACAGGGAGCGCAGATTTAAAGGCTGCTGCTAGGAAAAAAAATTCTGATTCGCCCCCATAGGAAAAAAAGGTTAGCTCGGGGAGCGCAGATTTTCAAGGTTGCTGCTATTTGTAAGTTTCTGGTTCGGCCTCCGGTGCTCAGGTAGCGCAAATTTCTAAGGCTGTTCTTAAAAATATTTGTTTCGATATCGCCTCGATAGAAAGACGGATTGGTACAATAAGCGCAAATTTGGAAGGCTGCTGCTACGAAAAAAACATGTATCTGATTTGACCCGCAGTAGAGAAGACGGTTTTAGAATAGAAATCGCAGATTTTTTAGTCAGCTGCTGCTGAGTGTTTGTTTCTGATTTGAATAAAAATGATGGACTGGAAAAGCACAGATCGGGGAGACTGTTGCTAAGAACGTTTTCGGATTGTTTCGGCTCTAGTAAACAAAGGCAGAGCGACAGGAAAAGCGCAGATCGGGAAGGCTGTTGCTAAGAATATTTTCGGGTTCGATGAAGAATTTGCAAGAAGTAAATAAAATTTTAAGATTTGAATAGCCTTTGCTACGATTGGAAGTAGAATTGAGATATGAGATGAGAAGGAATGTAGAGATGAAATGAAGAATATATGTAGAAGATAAATAAAACTCAATAATCTACATATATAAAAAGCAATTTCTGTATGTTTGTTTGTTTGTTTGTTTGTTTGTTTGTCCTCTATAGACTCAACCGTCTTAAGGGCTAGAGAGCTGAAATTTGGCATGGATGCTCATTAGGACCAGGAAGGATGAAAATTGTTTTTAGATTTTCGGATGACCCCTCCTGAAGGGGGTCGTTCATAGGAGACAAATATTGTTTTCGAGATATTGACGTTACTTTTCGTCGGATCGTGTTGAAAATTTGCACATGAGTGTTTTGAAAGACGAGCAATCGATTTCAGGTGTCAAATTTTGTGTAAGGGGTCAGCCAAAGGGGTCATCCATATTAACTGTTCGCTGCTTTTGCGATATTGCCGTTATTATACATCGTATTCAGATGAAAATTGGTACACGATAGTTTTGAGTGACGTGCAATCGATTTCAGGTATCAAATTTAGTGTAAGGGGCCGGCAGAAGGGGTCGTCCATATAAAATTTTCAGTATCTTAGTGATATTGATGTTTTTATACATCGGATTGGGGTTAAAATTTGCACATCCCGATAGGAAATACACCCTACTATTCACCATACTTAGTCGGCTCGCGAAGGGTGCGTCGGCCGATTTTCGATCATACTAATCGGCCTATTGTTGCAACGTCGCTTATGGGAGTTTTTGCTGGGCATCAGCCGATTAGTAAGCCGATTTCGTAGGCCTATCAAATAGGGTGATGAGTAGCATGATTTTGTAGGAACCGACTTAATCGCCTGATTAGTAGGGCGATAAAGTTAATGAGATTTTCGACGTTCAGCTATTTAATAAGGGTATCAAACGAGCTATTTAGTATTAACCAACCGACTCAATCCGACTAAATAGCAAAATTGATTGGCCTCAAAAATCGATTGTTTTTCCTACCACCCTACCCAATCGTACTAAATAGCCGGATTGATTGACATCAAAAATAGATTTTTCTTTGTCCCACCCAACTCAATCCGACTAAATAGCAGAATTGATTGACCACAAAAATCGATTGTTTTTCTACCACCCTACCAAATCGTACTAAATAGCCGGATTGGTTAACCGTTAAAATTAATTTTTCTCCCTACCACCCTACGCAATCCGACTAAATAGCTGAATTGATTGACCGCCAACATCGATTTTTTTCCTACCACCCTACCCAATCGTACTTAATAGCCGGATTGATTGACCTCAAAAATTGATTTTTCTTCCTACACACTAAGATTGCAAATTTTCCCATCGGGATAATGACTCTCCGAACCACAGGAAAGTTGCTTAAATTGTTCGAATTTCGTATGGGAATCCTCCCAAATCCCGGGACGCTTCATCTCTCCTGAAATCTGGGACAATATTTTAATGAATGCACAGGAACTCGAACAACCTTCCTGTATCACGGGAAAACTTCAGCCACCTTCAGCTGTCAACCGTTTTCTGTCGCGTTTTTCATAGTTTATCCTTTTCTATCATATGCGTGATGTACTGTATAGTTTCTGCTCGAGCGGTAAATTAACAGTCGTTCTGTTGGCGGGAGTTGCTAAAAGTTTGGCAGGAAGGATAGTTGCTATGGATCCACTGACGAATTGGATTAAAATCCGTGTGCATCATCCGGATCAGATTGTGAGTAATTTTAAAGAATACAATTAAATTTGTTTCAATGTTGATTTGATTCGCAAAGTTCATTATTGCAGCTTTCGAGAATGAGGCTAATCGGACGCAAGATACTTTCCCCCGGTGTGGGATCTTATAGGCCACCACCCCGGAACCCAAGGTCTTAAACGCCAGGTTCGCACGGCGTCTTGGTATGCATAAGTGTCAACCAGCAATTTCGTAAATATATTAACAATATTTTTTTATTTACAGATTAAGTGTCCCGCCTGTGTTTTGTATTGCGATTAAGATGTGTCCACATAGCTTAACAATACTTTAAAATGAGAAAAATGTATTGATAAACATTTCAAAATAAATTTCAAACTATTTGCCTAACAATTGTTTTTGTTATTTAATAGTGCATTTGGGATTTATTTTAAAAATAAAAACGAAAAAAGCGAGAGAAAAGACTTCTCAATTAACTGAAAATCTCGGGAGAACGCCTTTCCGAACTCACAGGTCGATTTGACAGTTGTTTTCCTGAGCACTTTTTCTGTCCCGAGATTTGTCCTGTAATTTCAGCTGTTGAAAATACAGGACAAAATCGTCCCGATCACAGGAGAAAAGATTAAGTGTGTACCACTCAACTCAATCCGACTAAATAGCTGGATTGATTGACCGCAAAAGTACCATCCGACTAAATAGGGCGATTTATGTAAATGGTTCATTTTCGTATCTCGGAGCAAGTCCAGTAGAGGTATTTTTATTTTTCTGTAGTAAAAATGTAGGTGGTTGGCGAAGTAAATTTTTGGCAGGTAGCCTGATGGTGGAGGCACGAACCTGCAAACTGGCTCATTCGGCAATGAGAATGCCGGAATCTTTGAACCTAGTATCCTACAGTAGCCGGTCGGGAAACGACTTGTCCTGTGGAGAAGCTTGCCATCCAAGCACTGCAAAACTCCAACGATCTACCAAGGCTTCCGTAAACTTCTGACTCAACAGCAGCTCGCACCTGAAGATGGAAATCCGTTCCAGCTCCTCCACCCAACCGGTACAAACGGATTTCGAAATTTTTCAACTGTCAAATTTCCTATCGGGATAGGAGTTATTGTGGCCAAACAACTGGTTTCACTTATCCAAACTAAAATTAGGGGTCGGCCAAAGGGGTCGACCATATTAACTATTCACTGTTGATGCGATATTGTTGTTATTATACATCGAATTCAGACGAAAATTGGTACACGAGAGTTTTGAGAGATGAGCAATGGATTTCAGGTATTAAATTCAGTGTAAGGGGCAAGCAAAGGGGGTCGTCCATATAAACCTTTCAATATTTTTGCAATATCGTCGTTATTTTACATCGGATTGGGATGAAAATTTGCACACGGTAGTTTTCAGGGACGAGCAACCGATTTCAGATGTCAAATGTTTTGCCAGGGGTCGACGAAAGGGGCCGTCCGTATAAATTAGTTTTTCACTGTTTTTAGCAATATTGACGTTATTATTCAATGGATTGTTTTGAAAATTTTCACACGGGAGTTTTGAGGGAAGGGCAATCGATTTCAGACATCAAAGGTTGTATAAGAGCTCCCTAAAGGGGTTTAGCTTTTTGGCAATAATTGCGTTGTTATGCAATGATCGAGTCGAAATTTATACACGTGGTTTTTTGGCACGGTCAAAGGATTTCTGATTTCAAATTTAGTAGCACACGACAGACAAAGTGATCGACCAATATTTTTGCAATTAGGTATTACTTAACAATGAATTCAGAAGTGCATCTGGAAAATGCTTGGCAATTGGCTTTCATACAAACTGATCATGACATATTCCAAGTTGAAAGCGAAACGGAGTTCGTATGGGATCAGCTAGTATAAAATAAAATAAGAATTGTATTCGACAATACGTGACAATGACGTTGGCAATAAGTGACGTACTTATACCCCTTTGCCAACAACCCGAACGTGATATCCAGAGTGGATTTTCTTCGGTACCAGAAAATAAATTTAAAAAAAGTTTAATTTACTTTTCTTTTGAACACTGACCTGAATCTATATATATAAAAAGCAATTTCTGTGGGTTTGTTTGTTTGTTTGTTTGTTTGTCCTCTATAGACTCAGCCGTTTTAAGAGCTAGAGAGCTGAAATTCGACACGAATGCTCATTAGGACCAGGAATGATGAAAAATGTTTTTAGATTTTCGGATGACCCCTTCTGAAGGGGGTCGTCCATACAAGACAAATATTGTTTTCGCGATATTGACGTTATTTTTTGTGGGACTGTGATGAAAATTTGCACGTAGGGGTTTTGAAAGATGAGCAATTGATTTCAGGTATTGCATTTTGGGTCAGGGGTCGGCAAAAGGGGTCGTCCATATGAACGTTTCACTGTTTTTGCAATATTGACGTTGTTGTACATCGAATTCAGATAAAAATTGATACACGAGAGTTTTAAGGGACGGGCAATCGATTTCAGGTTTTTAATTTTGTGGGAGGGCCAAAAAAAGGGGTGGTCCATATTAACTTTTCGTTATTTTTGCGATATTAACGTTATTTTACTTCGGATTCAAATGAAAATTGGTACACGAGAGTTTTGAATGACGTGCAATCGATCTTAGGTATCAAATTCAATGTAAGGGACCGGCAAAAGGGGTCGTCCATATAAACTTTTCAATATTTTTGTGATATTGACGTTATTATACATCGGATTGAGAATAAAATTTGCGCTTGAATATTTTTAGGGACGGGTAATCGATTGCCGGTATTTAATTTTGTGTGAGCGGCCAGTTAAAGGGGTCGTCCATATTAACTGTTTGCTATTTTTGCTGTATTGACGTTATTATACATCGGATTCAGATGAAAATTTGTAAACGAAAGTTTTAAATGACATGCAATCGATATCGATCGATATTCAGTGTAAGGGGCCAAAAAAAGGGGCCATCCATGTTACCTTTTCAATATTTTTGTGATATTGAGGTTATTATACGTTGGATTGAGGTGAAAATTTGCACATAGGAATTATTAAGCACGAACAATTAATTAAAATTATCCAATTTTGGGCCAGGGGTCCGCCAAAAGGGTTGTCCATATTAACTACTCACTGTTGTTTTGGGATGTTGTGATTATGCAATCGATTGATTTAAAAATTTGCACACGGGAATTTTGAGGGAAGAACAATCGATTTCAAAGTTTGTAAAAGAGGCCACCGAAAAGGGTTTGATTTCTTGGCAATAATTCCGTTTTTAAACAACTATCGATTGATTTCTGATTTCAATATTTGAATCAAACGACAATCTTCCGTATTAACTGATAAATTTGTTTTTACAATAATTTTGTATCGCATCGAGACGAAAATTAATATCCGGGGTTTTTTTGGCACGGTCACCACTGTATGGAGTGGAGTGTCGCGGATTTCGGATTTATAAAAAAAAATACAAAATATGTATTTGTACGAGATGATTGGGTTAATGTAGAAGAGCCTTTCAAAAATCAATTCAAAATGACTGGAAGTCCATTTTCAATATCGAATTAATCAGGCAAAGGTGCACAAAACATGCAGTGATTTATATTTACCTAGTAGAGAAACATCTTTTACGAATTATTTTTTGAATTGCTTTGATACCATTGTTTGAAGCAGAGTTGCAAGATCTCAGATAATCATTTGAAATTGATACTCACCGTGATGAGTATCAATTAAGCAGCACAATGAATTTCGTTGTGATGCTCAAAGCTTTCGATGTCAAACGAAATTCACTGAGCATCACATCTAGAAAAAAAATCAGAAATCCAGAATCCCATTAGAGAAATCTTCAGCTATATTCCCCACTTTTTCCCCTACTATTTTTTGACGACAGTTAAATTTGTAACGAATCTATGGAATATTTGAATGTATCATATAATGTGATTAGCGACACTAGCGACACGCCAAGTTGAACGACTCCAAACGCTTTGACATAAAAAAAATAAGAGCGCTTTAATGATTGGAGTTCATTGAAACTTTTTAATAACGAAAGTGTTAAAGCTCGTGGTACCTATGTTTTAAAAAGTGTCTATGTACACAACACACTACCTTATAAATGTTGAGAACAACACTTTAATTTTATAATATTATTTGCAAATACGGCGCTTTGGTACTAAACAATTTATAACATAATTTAATAGTCAAGACGACTTAAATAAAAAAAATATAAAATTCAGTCGTTGACGTTTTGTTGGTTTTCAAAATTAAAAGCAACAACATAATATGGGATTAAAAGCAACATTTCTAATCGATTATCTGGCTATTTGAAATCAGTTAAATATGCTTAGTCAGCTTAGCATAGAAAACATTAATAGAAAAATCGATATTTGTTTTAACTCTAAAGGGCTGAAATTTTTACAAATTTTACAGATTTTTTTAGGTTTTTTTTTGTATTTTCTCGGCTGTTGACATACAAAAAAATAGCATATGTTGAACTGTAATATGATCACAGTCATCAAATTTCATGCGGTCTCTTCTTCAGAGCATGTTGTGTACGAATGAAGGATATCTAAATTTCGAAATATTAATAAAGATCATGTATTCTAACAAATATGCATCTATACATTCAGAATTAAAACCTACTTTTTCATATCAACTAAATGAAAAATTTAATTATAGAAGCCGTGATTTCAGTGAAAAGCTGTCATTTGTTTCCACTTTTATTTAAATCTCTTTTCAAACGATCTTTTTTTAAACGTCCTTGGTCCTTGACATCCCTTCTCTGTTCCAAACTACTCATTGGTAGTGCAATTTTCTGCCGAATTTTTGACAGTAATAGTCACTTAGAGACTGTAAAAGATCCGGAACAACCGTAGAGAAAACCAATTTTCGAAACCAATCTTAACATTCCCGGTTTCACAAAAACCATTTCAAAATTATGTAATAGGCTGTGAATGATCAAATAACAGTCTAAACTAGCCATTTTAATAAAATTGAACAGTATTTTTTCCAAGGGTTTCACGAATTTCTTTTAAAGGGCATTTTTAAACGTACTCACAAATCGTTAAAAAATCCAGCTATGATAATTAAAGAACAATTCATTTCTGATGCATGTGTCTAAAAGCTCATAAGATTTTTTTTTTTTTTGTTTCGATTATAGTCGTTTTACCATCTTAATGGCATTCGCGACTTTATCAACGTTACAGTTGGCGGATCGTTATTGAAAAACTTATCCGGTACAACTGTGTTCGATGTTTACTCTTGGGCTCGAACTCGCGGACATCGGCTCAGGAGACAACAGACTTGCCAACTGAGCTATATCACAAGCCCTAACAAGTTTCTGGTGTTTTGTTTGACGGATGATACTTTGATGCTATTAGCCGTATAATGAAACAATAAAAAAAATCAATCATGAATGGTATGTGCAAAAAAAATATCCCTTCAAACAGGAATCGAACTCGAGTCTTCTGAATACCTTTCCGACAACTTACCAATAGGCCAAATCGACAGACGAAACAAACCAAGCTGTAGATCTATTATTCAGTTGACTTCATCGAGTTGAATTCGCTGCTAGATTATACGGCAGAAAATGCTCAATATGCCTTTGTAGTATCGTACTACTCTGTTTGGCAGCACTGTATATATTCACCTCTACACCAAAATATGTGTGAATGTAACTAACAACGATTATGAACGACTGGCCGAGTAATCGGGGAGTCAGTGAGTCGTATGCTGTACGAGCAAGGAGAATAACGTGTCTCCTATTCTAGGGAATGAGCGACTACTACATTGACGACGAGGATGCTGATTCCCACGGGTGAGTATTATGGAACAAAAATTAAGAAAAACAAAAAAAGAAATGGAAGTTGAACGTATTGAATTAAAAAATGGGTCAGTCGCTTAAATGCGGATAGAACTGAAAGTCTGACACTATTCTGCGCTGGAGCAGGGAAAATTAGTTAGAAATGAGTCAGTCGCTTCAATGCGGAAAAAACGAAAAGTCTGACGCCATTCTGCGATGAAGCAGGTAAATTGGTTTGAAATGGATCAGTCGCTTAAATGCGTGGAAAAAGAATGTCTGATTCCATTCTGCAATTAAGCAGGTGAGTTTAAATGGTCAGTCGCTTAAATGCTGTACGAATGTCTGACGAAAATCTGTGGAAAAGCAGTGAGGAAAAAGCGCTTCAATGCGGGAAATAAAGGATATCTTACATGACATATTAGGTTGTCAAATACGAGTTAAGAGTGGATAAATTTGAGAATGTTTCTGACAGAAATTCATGCATTAGAAGTTGGCTTGGAATTCGACGCTTGAAGTGTCAATCTTGAAAGTTAAGACGATAATGTTGTTCCGTGAAGAATGGAATGTTTGATTCCGTAAGTTTGAAGCTGTTAAAGTATTGTGGTTGTAAACGAAAGATTGGAACAAAATAGAGAGAAAAGAACTTGAAATATGATTGTAAAAGTTGAACTGGATCTAGAAGTTTGGAATGGTGGAATGAAAAAAATAGGATGATACTATAAAAAAAAAAATAAGATTCAAATTGAAATTGAAGTATGAAATTGCAAAGGTAAAGTGTTTGTGGTTAATGAAAAAAACTGATTTGAAGAATTGGACGTGAAAGGAAATTATAAGTAGAAGGTGAACAGAGGAAAATGAGAGTAAATTTGGTTTTACTTGAAATTTTATGTCAGATACCAAAAACGAAAATAGTGAACTTTAAATAAGAGGTTTTGAGTTCTCCAAATGTTCACTTGAAAAACGGAGAAAGTTATTATAAAAATAAAAGGGACAAACCACTCAACGTGAAACAAAGTATGAAAAAAAAGTTTAACGACATTGACATTGAACGACATTGAATAAGTCATTGCATCAATAAGAAAAAAGTACGATTTAGGAATTCGAATGTAGAAATTGCAAAATTTGAAAATAAAAGATAATGTTCAAAACAAGCAATCGTAATAAAAAAAACTGAATAAAAAGGGGTTGTAAAATTATAGTTGAAGATGGAAATGAATAGCGAATATTTGATGAACGAAAAGTTGGATGTAAGGAGTTAAACAAAATAAAAATTGAAGTTTACTTTCAGGAGGAAAGTTAAGTTTAACGTTATAATTCAAGTTTCGTGACTAAAAAAAAAATAAAACCAAACTTTTAATGTTATAAGTTTTGAGTAAACATCGTATGGTGGAAGTAAAATATATGTACAAAAATTTGAAACTGCAAGTGTAGAAAAATTAATTTTGAGAAAAATGTTTGAGTGAAGAGAATTATAAATTTGATTTAAAATAGCAATGAGTGAACAGTGAAAGGTTGGAAGGTAAAAAAAAAAATTAACTCAAGAGTTCGGAAGTTGAGTTGCGAGCTGTAATTCTTTTGTTGCATGATTGTTGAAAATTTATCAAATATGATAATAAAAGTTTCGTTTGGAGGTTTGAGCACAGAGAACGTTTGAGTAATATTTTTGAGAAAAAAAAATGAAGTCAAATGAAGGTTTAAAGAAACCAAAACGTTTCAATGTTTTGATATGTCAAATAATTAGAGGTTTGAAAGTTTTGCTAAATGTTCCGACTTGATTTTTGAATGAAAAAAAATAGAACGATAAGCAGACAATTCATAACTTCAAAAAGAAGTTTAGCTGGTTTTAACCTTAGAGGAATGGACAAATTCAAGTACAAAAAAGGATTAAAATGGTTGTTTTGATTTTAATGTGATTTTAATGAATTGCGTTAAAAGGAAAAACGTGCTAAACGAAATAAACGCATAAAGTATTAAAGTCGGCTGAATTACTGGACCAAGATTTTAAAATTTACAAAATGCACATTTGAAAACTAAGGATACAGATTGGAAATTGATGTTGTAATTTGAAAACCGAAAGGTTAGAGTTTTATTTCTAAAACTTAAAATTACTAAAATCAAATTTGAAATTGGGTGACTAAAGGTTGCTAGCTAGATGTTGGATGTTTGAGGTTAAAGCATTAAAATATAAACCGGGATTCTGATAAAGGAATGTTGAAAGTGTGCATTGTACTGAGGTTTGAAACCAAATAAATAAAGGTTTGAAATTGAATATCTACTACTAGTCAAAGCTTACAGATAGAGATTAAGTGTGAACATTCATGGGCGATAAAAGCGAAGAAGGGCTCTTGAACCTTTTGAACTAGGAACATCAGATCTTGGGAGCTTTAGGTGGAAGCTTGAAAGTCAAAAATTTGAAGGTGACCGCCTAAGGTGGAAGATTTGAAGTTATCCGTCGAAATTTAACTGTAGGTCAACTGTAGGTAGAAGTTTTTGTTCTTCGGAAAACCTCAGAAGCAAGACAATGCAGGTTGAAATAAAATGTAGCCGCTTGATAGTTGGAAGCTGGAAATTGACAACTTAAACTCAATATGTAAGTTTTGAGATCTGTGTCTTAACACGAAAGGACAAGAGAAAATTTCCGCATATCTTCTCGGATCAGGTTTGAGTGGCACTCCAGTAGCGACAGAATTAAGGATATTGTAGAATAGCTTTCTAATAAAACATATCACACGATAAGCCATATCGAGGAATATGGCTAGCAGCTGGCCGCTTTGATGAAAATTTGGAAAAAAAATTGAGAATTTTAGAAAGGTAGTATCGACGTAAAGGTAAAGAAAATATGACTTTTAACTGCCTCCAAATTCCAACCCTTCTCGGCACCCAACCATTGTCTAATTTTTGAAAAATTTATGGTACACCATGCTGTAGATGCCACAGAAAAGGCAATTGATCACATAAGTCATAACGCCTAAACACAGAAGCTTTGCTGTAGAGATCGGAGCATAAAATTGATGGAAAACAATGTTGGAAAAATTAAATTGGAAACTCAATGAATTTTTGAAAATATGAAGAACTACAAATGAAAAATTGGAACCTTGATAATTACGAAAATTAGATATTTAGATTTCGGATTTTTGTAGGAATATAAAATCTGGATTTTTGAGTAAAGGAAAAAAGTATTTGGTGAATAGTTTAACACTTTTGTTGGAATTGACAAATTTAAAATATATTCAAACGAACTATAGATAGTTGTCTCAAATTTTCGAATCACAAGAGAAAGAAGAAAAGAAAGGTAATCATAAAGGCGGAGATGGCACGTGACATATTTCAAAATAAGTGGGAAACGAATGGCGTATGAACAATCCCAAAGACGTCGCTTGTCACAAAAGTCAGAAAGTGACTACGTACACGTGACCTGGTCACGTGAACATAATCCGAATTGCAACTAGACATCGATGCAGGGAATTTCATAGAACATCATCAAGCTCATCAATAGTAGAAAAACAATATTATCGATCGATCACTTGTTCTAAAAACATTTAAAAGGAAAAAGTAAATGTAGTATCGTACTACTCTGTTTGGCAGCACTGTATATATTCACCTCTACGCCAAAATATGTGTGAATGTAACTAACAACGATTATGAACGACTGGCCGAGTAATCGGGGAGTCAGTGAGTCGTATGCTGTACGAGCAAGGAGAATAACGTGTCTCCTATTCTAGGGAATGAGCGACTACTACAGCCTTCATTGAAAGTGCTCTGTTCGCCTCTAGTGAACAAATTAAAGTAAAAACGCGTTTTAAAATTGATTAAAGTGAAAAATCTAAAATTTTATGATGCTGAAAATTTAGAAACAATGTGTAGATCATGTTGCAGTGCGTACATTTCAGATCAAGATGATTTAAAGGCCATAAAAGCTTATTTGGTGGTGCTCAAAAATTATAATATTTTCGTCACTTGAGAACTTAGCTGGTTATTATTTAATATTTCTGTAAAGATGAAAAGGATATTTCTTTTTTGGTGAAAAATTAATACTATAGGTAGTACGAAACAAGTCCTCATGAAAATTTGTTTAAGAAAATACGTACTTATGTAGAAAAATGGACTGCTCATTATGCCTCGGGTGCTCGTTATGCCCTCATCTCCCCTATTAGAATAGAAATCGCTGATTTTTAAGTCAGCTGCTGCTGAGTGTTTGTTTCTGATTTGGATAAAAATGATGGACTGGAAAAGCACAGATTTAAGGCTGTTGCTAATAATGTTTTCGGATTGTTTCGGCTCTTCGGCTCCTGGATGGAAATCGAAAACCTTCTTCAGTGAACGTTTTCGATTGATTCGAACGTTCACTGAAGAAGGTAGTAAGTTGCTATCGAAATACCGGTATATGAACTTTTCATTTACCGTGGTTGAATTAAAAGGAATCTTTCGATTGCTCTCATTAAATTTATTCTATTTTAATCAGTGTTTTTTTGAAACAACACTTTGCATTCAAGGTTTAAGTAAAATATTTGGACTTTAAAAGGACAGAACTTTCCGACAGTTTATAAAAAAAGACACATTCAAAAAACAGATTCATCTAAAATTAAACTGCATTCAGTACTATGTTTATTCGTTCCTCCTTGAGCTGTGAATAAATCAAGCAACTGGCTGTTGGATCGTAGGAAGTTTGAAATACCAACCAAAGAAATCGTTACAGAAAAAAACATTAAAGATTTTGCGTGCATTTCTCGTATGTGCGTATACATGCAGTGAAAGATCGAAGATCATGCGTTATGCAGTATAGAGAGGAGCTGGATTAAAAAACACGCAGTTTCGTAATCATTCAACCGGGAACCACATTTTTCAACATACATCCAGAATAAACAGTGAACAAACCGGCTTCCACAATATGCTGCTGGAAGTAGGTCAGCCGAATGTATTCTGGGCTGGCAGCACCAGCTTCCACAACCCGAATGGGAACATTTGAACTCATCAAAAAGATCGCATTGCACCGAGCGGCAATTTTTCATTTCGCTTTTTTGTTATCCCCTACACGTGTTAATGATTGCTTTTATTGCACTTTTTCTTTCCAAACCGCCGACAGATCTGCAACCAAACCGTATGCGACTGCAAAGGTCTGAAGGGAGCACCGGGTCAAATCGGTCCACATGGTGTGCCCGGTCCCGCTGGACAACCGGGTGACATCGGCTACGATGGGCCTATTGGAGTTTTTGGAGAACGTGGCCTTCGCGGAGAGATTGGATCAATGGGTGAAAAAGGTTACCGGGTAAGTTAAAAAAAAGGCTGTCTGTAAATAAATTATTGAATAAAACCGTTTTCTTTTTAAGGGTGATTCGGGCGGCCGCGGATCTACAGGTTACCCAGGAATTCCGGTAAGTTACCAAAAGAGTTGATTTTTGATGTAAACTCATCAGATAGAAAATAGAAACCTTCCATTATCAAATTACAATAAGAAAGTGAAAGCCCTGTGAAGCCTTTTTTTGTTGTTCTTTTGAGTCTAACGTGTTTCCTTTCAAACCAGGGTCTACCTGGAGAGGACGGTCCTCGCGGGCCAAGAGGAATCGATGGTTGTAAAGGAATTGATGGTGCCATGGGTATTCCGGGAATGCCTGGTTGGCCGGGCGATCGCGGTCAGCCGGGCTTGCAGGGACCTCTCGGCTTTCGTGGAGATTCCGGTGAAGGTGGTATCAACTCTAAGGGCACAAAGGGAGCCATGGGCGAACCAGGTCAACCTGGAGCTATAGGTCCTCCTGGATTCAAAGGAAATAGAGGTCTCACCGGTTACGATGGCATTAATGGATATGACGGAAGTCCTGGACCGAAGGGAGAGCTCGGAGACATGGGAGAAACGTCTATTTCTTTCTGCCCGGGAGAAGCTGGAGAGCCAGGAGAACCTTATCAATATTTCTCTAGCAAGAATTCAACTGTAAATAAGGGAGTTGCTGGTATGAAAGGTGATAGGGGAGATGATGGAGCATTTGGTCTTTCCGGTAGAAAGGGCGAAACTGGGGCGTATGGCGAACGTGGTCTCAAAGGATTTAAGGGAGAGGAAGGAAACGTTGGTGATCGCGGAAAGCAAGGTAAAGATGGCCCTCCCGGTGAAACTGGCGAAAAAGGTGAAAAAGGAGCACCAGGTTATGCTGGAAGAGACGGAGAGCTTGGAGATAAGGGAATTCACGGAGATGATGGTATTCCTGGTTTGCCTGGCATTCAGGGTTTGCGAGGACCGAAAGGAATTTATGATGAATCACTGGCTCCTATAATTATAGGCCCTATAGGAACACAGGGTGATGTTGGTTACCCCGGATTACAAGGATTAGCTGGTACTCCTGGACAACCTGGACGCCGAGGAGGAATAGGTATGCAAGGTCCCACCGGAGATCCTGGTGAAGATGGGCGCCGCGGTAGGAAAGGGTCGACCACACCAGGCCAACGAGGAGATGACGGAGAAAGCGGCCCTCGTGGTCCTGCAGGTGCAAGAGGTCCAGCTGGACCAGCAGGTCGTAATGGTGAAAAAGGTTTCCCTGGAAGAAACCTCCAGGGTTTGAAGGGAGAACCTGGTCTTCCTGGTTTAAATGGAGAGTACGGAGAAAAAGGAGACCAAGGTGATCTAGGAGAAACTGGTGACAAAGGTCTTCCTGGCATTGGTTATAACATCACAGGTCCACCTGGCCCAGATGGTACTCCTGGACGTTCGGGACCGATCGGAGATGCGGGCTGGAACGGCATGGATGGAATAAGAGGTGACAAAGGTTTTCGAGGAGAAGACTGCGGAGTATGTGCTCCTGGTCCACGGGGTATAAAAGGTGACGGAGGTGATATTGGACGGCCTGGATGGGATGGAATCGACGGAAGCCGAGGATTGCCTGGCCCGAGAGGTATCAAAGGAGGCCCGGGTAAAATGGGAAACAAGGGAATTCAAGGTCTTCAAGGTAAAAAACAAATTACAATCTTCAAATTAGATCATTGATAATGAATAATCAAAACATCGTTTAGGTATTCCCGGAGAGAATGGAGAAGCAGGTCGACCTGGAGAAAAAGGTGCAAAAGGAGAAGTTATTCGACGTGGAAGTTTGGTTTGGTTCCCGGGCGACAAAGGTGATGTTGGATATCGTGGTTTGCAAGGCGAGCAAGGTGATATCGGATACATGGGCCTTCAAGGTGATGTTGGTACCCCAGGAGAGCCTGGTGAAATAGGTGATGATGGAAATCCCGGTTTTCGTGGTCGTGATGGAGATGCTGGTGTTCCTGGTCGGGATGGTGCCCATGGCAGAGATGCTGTTCACAACTCCTATACTATTTGGTCGTTAAGAGGAGCCCCTGGTCTTCCTGGTGATAGGTAAGTTACACCCGACATAAAAAAAACTTTGGTTCTTCACTTTCCTTCTTAATTAATTTCATCCAACAATATATTTATAGAGGATCGAAAGGTGAGCAAGGCGATCAAGGAAATCGAGGCGAACCCGGAGACACTTCAGAAATGAATTATAAAATTATCGGAGACCCTGGTGTTCGTGGTGAACTTGGAGATGATGGACCACAGGGTGAAAAAGGCTACCGAGGTGATATAGGAGATGAAGGTTTTAGAGGCCCAGATGGACCCATCGGTTTACCGGGTGAAAGCATTCAAGGACAACAGGGCTACAAGGGATACTTCGGTATAATTGGTGACCACGGATTACAAGGAGAGGAGGGATTACCTGGAATTCCCGGTGCCGATGGACCTCCGGGATTGGCAGGCTTGAAAGGTCAGCGAGGTGACCCTGGTCGAGCTGTGCTTTTCGGAGAAATAGGGGAAGAAGGTGAAGCTGGATACTTTGGAGAATTCGGTGACAAGGGTTATAGGGGTCCAGATGGATACAGAGGTCCACCAGGTATTTCAGGCCCGAAAGGCGAGAAGGGAAATGATGGTTTTATGGGTCGAGTTGGGTTACCCGGAAACAAAGGTATGGTCGGAGATGTTATATACGGAGATCGTGGAGAGCCGGGATTGCCTGGAAGATCTGGAAATACTGCGCCATATGGAGACAAAGGAGAGCGTGGAGATCTTGGAATGGAAGGACCCCAGGGACCAAAGGGAGGTGTTGGTGATACCGGACGTGATGGCTTACCTGGGTTGCCTGGAGATGATGGTGCCCCAGGTGACACCGGGCCACGAGGAATTCACGGTTATATGGGTGAAGAGGGTTATCAGGGAGAACGTGGAGAGATAGGTGACCAAGGCAATATTGGTCTCACTGGTCGCCGAGGTTATGCTGGACTCCGTGGCGAAAAAGGTGAATTTGGAGATTTTGGAGACATTGGATTCCCCGGCAGAGTTGGCAGAAATGGTACCAAAGGTGAACGTGGAGATGTTGGTTTTGTTGGCGAAAAGGGTATGAAGGGATCAGCATCGTTCAGTGGTCACAAAGGAGAAATTGGTATATTTGGACTTCGCGGACCTCCAGGATTGGATGGGGCAACTGGATTACCAGGATTGAAAGGTGAAGAAGGTGATGCAGGAGTCGTGATCGATGGTTATGGTGGCATTAAGGGTCCAAAAGGAGCTCCCGGATATAATGGACTTCCAGGTAGACCAGGATTCAAAGGAGAACGGGGTGATGAGGGTACTCAAGGATTTAAAGGAATATCTGGTGATAAAGGAAGAGATGGCTATCCAGGTATACCTGGAAGACGAGGTAAAGATGGATTACGTGGTTTGGTGGGACTTAGAGGTAACTCTGGCTTAAAAGGAGAACAAGGAGAAGAAGGAGAAATGGGTTTCTTTGGATTCGTCGGAGAAAAGGGTGAACGAGGCGACATTGGACGAATTGGATTGGCTGGAGTCCAAGGTCTACCTGGTGATCAAGGCTTCCCAGGTTTGCCTGGTGATTTAATCTTCCGAACCCCACAAAAAGGTGAACAAGGTGAGTTCGGATTACCAGGTCTCGAAGGAATGCCGGGTTTACAGGGTGCCCCCGGACGACGTGGATATCCAGGTGAAAAGGGCGACGCTGGTTTACGGGGAGAATCTGGATTCGCTGGAAGAGCTGGACTAGACGGTCTGAAAGGCCAGCAAGGTGAGCCTGGTTACAAAGGACCACGGGGTACACTACTGACACGACCTGAACAAGGTGATCAAGGAGATACAGGATACGATGGTTTCCCAGGTAGAGTTGGTGTGATGGGAAGCAAAGGAGCTCCTGGCGATTATGGAGATGATGGGCCTCCTGGACCTAGGGGAATGCCAGGAATGGTTAGTGGAGCATTCAAGGGCATGAAAGGAGAGATAGGATTTGAGGGGGCTCCTGGCATGGATGGGCTACCAGGTTTACCTGGCCCACCAGGTATGATGGGTAACACAGGCGAAAAGGGTATGCCTGGAAGCATCGGCATTCCTGTAAGAGGATTCAAGGGAGAACAAGGTGACGATGGACTTATTGGTTTAGATGGCATGCCAGGTCCTCCTGGTTTCCCTGGTGAAATTGGTCCTGTTGGACGACCGGGCTTGCGCGGATTAATTGGTGTTAAAGGAGAAATTGGAGATGCTGGCGAGGAAGGTTATTTCGGACGTTTGGGTCTGAAAGGTGTCAAAGGTGAACGAGGTGATCCTATACCATTGGACGATTGGAGACCTAACCAACCAGGTGTACGAGGTGTTCCTGGAAACAAAGGAGCCCCTGGAGATGAGGGTGATTTAGGAATGCCTGGTTATCCTGGGTTATTAGGACTGAAGGGAGAGCGTGGACCTCAAGGCCTGACCGGTGAAGAAGGTCAAGTTGGATTCAAAGGTGAAAGAGGTTTCCAAGGTGCTCCAGGTCGAGACGGTTTAGATGGATATCCGGGTTTGCAAGGAGAGATTGGTGATCCTGCTCCCCCTCCTCCACCACCGAAAAGCCGTGGATTCATTTTCACTAAACATTCTCAAACAGTGCGGATTCCGGATTGTCCATTGAATACAGTAAAGTTATGGGATGGTTATTCGTTGGTCAATGTTATAGGGCACACTAGATCGGTTGGCCAGGATTTGGGAAGCGCTGGATCATGCCTTAAGCTGTTTAGTACCATGCCATATTTGTTCTGTGATATCAACAACGTGTGTAACTACGCAACGAACAACGATGATAGCATTTGGCTGTCGACGCCTGAACCTATGCCAATGTCCATGACTCCAATGAAGGCTCGGGAAGTCGAGAAGTATATTTCACGATGCTCGGTCTGTGAAACATCGACCCGCGTTATGGCAGTTCACAGCCAATCAATGTCCATACCAGACTGTCCCGATGGATGGGAAGAATTGTGGATAGGATACAGCTATGTTATGGTATGAACAAAAACGTGTAGTAAGTAGCAATGATTTTCTATTCATTTTTTTATTTTTAGCATACAACTGACAACAGTGGAGGATTTGGCATGAACTTTGTTTCCCCAGGATCATGTTTAGAGGAGTTCCGTGCGCAACCAGTAGTTGAATGTCATGGACATGGAACATGTAATTTCTACGACGGTATTACTTCGTTCTGGTTGTCGATCATAGAGGATGGACAGGAATTCCGTCAGCCTCAACAGCAAACACTCAAAGCAGATCAAACCAGCAAAATTAGCAGGTATGTTACACAGGCAAAATGATTCAAAGTTTTTTCCATTTAAATCATCTCAATTTTCCTAGGTGCATCGTTTGCCGTCGCAAGGCTGGATTCCTCAGGGCACTCTCAGATGGTGCAATAGCTGCCTCAGCTTTAAGACGCCCTGATATTGCTACGGTCCCGAAACCATACTACCCGCCACCTCCTCAGTCTCAACCCCCGAGGCGACGAGTGAGACCTGGTGCTCGGCAACGAAACCGTAATAGTGGCTAAATAAAACTAGACTTAGATGATATTATGTAAAAAAAAACCACATATGAACAAATTTAGTTGCTGTTTCTGTACCATTGTAGGGTAACGAAGTGTAAGGTACTGCCAAATAATATTTTTTGGAAAAATGTTCCGTTTCATTCTAAGAGTCTGCTTAAGAAAACATTTTTTTTTAAATTGATATCCTCCAGTGTTTCGAACTGTAGTTGTATTTCTTCCTTAGTCAACTGTCGTTAATTAAGATTCGATAATACCAAAAATCGTGGGAAAGAAATACGTTTTAATGTTTACGCCTATTTAAATATATTTACACAGTTATTGCAAGTTGTCATGTAAAAAACTGCCAGAGTTAACCATATGAACGTCGTATCGCGTTTTTATTCAAGCTCAGTGAACTTTCAAAACGAATTTTAATTTTGTAAACAAACCGAAACGTTATGTGAATAAAATCTCCTTATTTTAACAGCTGAAAAACGTGTTTTTCTCTAAACATTTATCACATTCATATTGAAAGGAGGAGATGTGTGGCGTTACGAGCAAGATGCTTTCAGAACAAAAAGGCATAAAAACAAAACATCCTTCGTTGAAACTCAAACAAAGAGTAGTTTTATGTTTTTTACGACCAATACTTTTTGTTGTTGGAAATTTTGAGCGGCTTTATCGGTGAGTATTATTTATTTGAAATGATAGACCACAGGATAGACCATAGGAAAAAAGTTTCTAAGATGTTGAAAAGAGCGAGGAGCATTTTGAATAGAAGCTTGACCACATACTACATTTTTTTTGTCGCTCATTAATCAACTGTATCAAAGACTCCGTTCTACGATGCAGTTGATTATATGGATGGTTCGACCAACTTGGTTCTTAAGTGACGAAAATATTATAATATTTGAGTACCGGAAAATAAGCTCTTATGATCGTTAAACCTTCTTGATCTGTAATTTACGCACTGCAACATGATGTACACATTGTTCCTTAATTTTTACTTATACTTACTTAACGGTCCCGCGTCGATTCTCCGGCGCATAAGGTCGCCGTAAAAGACCTCCACTGTTGACGATCCGGAGCCAGCGTCTTCACTTGGTCCCAGTCAAGGTTCTCGTCGACAGTTCGAATTTCGTTGGCTAGGCTTCGCCGCCACGAGTTTCTGAGTCTACCTCTCCTTCGATGTCCCTCCGGATTCCATTCAAGAGCCTCTCTGCAAATCTCGTTCACCAATTTTAACCATCATTAAATTTTTGATTTTCCACTATAATAAATTTTAAAACAAGTTTTTACTTTAACTCGTAGACTCGAGGCGAACAGAGCACCGACTCAACTCGATGAAGACAATAGAATTATATAGAGCTACAGCTTGACTAGTTTATGCCCTCTCATTATGCCCTAGCAAGAAACCAATGCTAACGTTTTAAAAACTGAATATGTCCAGAGAACAAATCAAAAATAGACTTGAGTTAATTTTTCATATACAGACCCCGTTCGTTTTCGGCAACATACCCGAACATTTTGTGTTGCCAAAATCGAATGTTGCCAAAATCGAACGGTTTTTTTTCTAAAATTTTCTCTCCTATTTTTACAAAAAAAACTATTTTTATTATCATTAACGTTATTTTAAGTCAATTTCCGACCATTTTTGGATTTTTTATAGTTTTTATTCTCATGTTTTTGATGCATTTTGCACTAATTTTGTTTTGTTTATAATCTTTGTTTTTCTTTGTCATTTTTGCTGTTTTTGTCATTCTTCATCATTTTTAAGTTGATTTCATCATTTTTAATCTTTTGTTTGTATTTGTTTTTGATTTTTTTTTAAATTTTTATTTTTTTGTAATTTTTGAGTACTTTATAATTTTTTTAAATTTTTTTTGTTTTTGTTGTTGTATTCTATCACCATTTCTGAACCTGAAAACGTATTTTTGGAGTTTGTCAAAATTATATTGGTCCTGTTATAGAAAAAACTTAAAGGTAATGTCGCTGCTAAAAACCGTTCGATTTTGGCACATGTGCCAAAATCGGAAGTTGCCAAAATCGAATGTTGCCAAAATCGAATGTTGCCAAAATCGAATGTTGCCAAAAACGAACGGGGTCTGTATAGGATATATCAATAGTAAATAATGCAATGACTGATTTTCGATTTTCAACAAAAAAAAATTAAAATGCATTTTTAACGTTTTTATACACAGCCCGTTAGGGAATATAGAGTATTTCCTGAGACAGATGGTGGTAGGGTATCATTTTGTTTTTGTTTTGAAAAATGTAAACACCTACTGGTCGCCATTTTGAACTTGGGAGATTAGCACTGTTAAATTATTTCTTCAAAAGATTTTTTTTTCAAATTAACATTACAAACATCAACATTACCTCCAAAGTATGTCATGTCTACATTTTTTTTAATTTTAGCTAGTTTTAAAAATTAAGAATTTTGCATAACCATTACTATTGCACCGTCAATTTGGTTTGTTGTTGTTGTAGTGTTGTTGTTATTTTTACCCTACCACCAGATGCCGAAAAGTGTAAACATGAAAAATCAGCTGTTCGGTTGACAAGTTTTAGTCGCCGATCCAATCGTGGACTCGCAAATCGCAGCCACAAATAGAGGAAGAAGAAGAAGAAGTTGACAAGTCGGGAAATGCTTATACTTTTTAGTGTCTGAACACGAAACATTGATGTAACTCACATATCAACCCTGTTTTTATGGTTAAATAAGCGTCCTTCTTAAGGTGGTCATTATGCCATTATCTCCCCTAATTGTATGTAATTGTCCAGTGATGATTACTGGATGTGATGATTATAGTGATTATTACAAACGGCCTTTTATATGGAATAATTTTTCCAACGGGCAACAGCACGCGCGAACACTCACGAGGGACGAACACTTCGGATGCATTTATTTCAATACTCTTGTTAACACATTGCCATTTACTTGGGTCACGACTGTTTTCTTCATGAACGACATAATCGTCACTATAATCGCTTTTCCTCCATGCTTATTACTGATTTGATTTCACCTTATTTTTATTTTAAATCATCAAGTATCACGCACGCCTCGCTTTGCTTCCGCCAATAATATTAACCGCCAAATGCCCTATACGAAATCAAACCCCACTTGTCAACCTGTTTAGTCTACTTGCAGAAATGAGGTTTTGTGATTCCGATTCGCACAAACGAAGCATGTTAATAATCTGCAACATTACAACACATTTATTTCACGTGAAATACGTACGGATTTAAAGCCTATGAATTCTTTCTTAAAATCAATAAATTTCGGTGCATTAAAAGCTGCGATGTTCTTTATTTCATTTATAAATGTTAGTTGAAAAAGTTAAGTTCAGCAGAAATTAAATGAGCAGCAATATGAGGCCTATTTGTACTACATTTAAGCAAATAAAAAGCATACCTGTATAATTTCTGCAAATTATTCCACGCTTCTCGATCCAACACATGTTTGAACAGAGCTAAAATTTTCATGTCGATAACACACTGAACAAAATCCGGCTATAAGGTTTATCGGGAATTTTAGTGTTTTCGCACTAAAGGAAAATCCAATACTTTTTATCACAAGACAAATGATTTATTCTATCAGAATTTTCAATGAATGTTATAGAGAGCAAAAATATTACGATTTATTATTTAAACTAGTGTAATGAATGGTTCCATCATTGAAATCAAATATGCCTGTAATTTAATTTCTATTTCTCATCTTATTTATCCAAATAACAAATATAAGCAAAATGTGTGTATATGATTCAAACATTTATTATAACAAATCAAGATATTGCACCGCACTGCACTTCAAACACTTGTTATGGATGGTGGGACGCAGTTTCATGTCTGGTGCATGTTGATGCTGGCTGATAATAAATCCAGATTCAGCGGATTGGGTGCTATGTTCTGGTGGATTTGTGTTTCCTGAAAAAAAAATCCGCATTAAGTTTCAAACGAATTATGTTTTAAAAAATGAATTAGGTACCTATGCATGGCGAAGAATGGAACCGTGCGCATTCTCGCTGAAGCTCGAATCTGTTTTCCTCCGCTGCTGTCCCTCATTTTAAGACCCGTGTTTACCTGTTAGAATAGACATTAAAATATAAACACCAAGTAGTTCAGCCATTCCACTTTTCTAACTTACGTTCGTAAATGTTTGCTTATATTCCTGCGATGAAATTTAATTGATCTTTGTTGCCACTCAGCTGGTAAAATCTTCCGGCGAAAAATTACTACTGGCACAAAACACAAACAATCGTTCTGCTGGGTTTATGTTTCCCAAACAAATTAACAGAGATTGATACGGATCACGACTCAGGCACGCCAAAATGTGTTCTAACTTCAGAATGATGAAATGTATAGGAATTTCATATATGTTTTATTAGGTATAAAGAGCTTCTAAAATTCATTGGACTTTTCTTTATTTCGTAATGGATTTATCGTTAGCTTCTATCACACACTGAATGATAAGATTTATTAGATTGACTCTATAAATTTCATAGCCCAATTTAGTTTAATAATTAATGGATTGTCCTTTGCATTTCACCAATTCAGTGAGGCAGATACAATTTATTGGATTTTCCTATATTTTTCAAAGGATAATTTAATAGCTAAAATTTGACTGTGAATAATAAGATTTATTAAAACGACCCTATAAATTTAATCGCCCAATTTGGTTCAGTGCACCAAGGCGAGTAAAGCTAGGTGTGTTCTTATACCAATGCACGGAATCGTCCATCTTGTGACAGGCAATCGTAATCGTAGGCATGGTAGGCGAACAATTCGCTGTCAAAAAGCGCACCGTCTCCACCCCCCACCAATGAGAAACTTTTGGTACCCCTTGCCTACTTTTCCTCAGTATGCCAGGGGTGCCAGGTGGTTTCATCAAAAATCAGGACATCGTGAAGCTAAAAATCAGGATTTTTCAGGACACCTATGGATTCTTGAAAATATTAAGGATTTCTGCCTAAATTGCATGAATATAGGCGCAATACAGGTGCTCTAGACGCCTTGATTTATGCAACAACAGTAAGCAGCTTCTTGGCTGGCCTGTAGTTCATTTCGAAAAACACCATTTAAATATCATCGCTGAACCGAAGATTACCATCTGTTGAATGGGTTTATCTACTTCATAACCTATTTATTCGATTTTTCTTATAGTTAAGCTACAAATTCGATTATATTTGAGAAGTTTTTATGAAAATCAGGACAAATCAGGACATTTTAGGGACCAATTTAAGAAAATCAGGACAAATCGAGAGTTTTTGAAAAATCAGGACAAATCCTGATAAATCAGGACACCTGGCACCTCTGCTCACAACCGAAATCTATCTCCTGAAAAACAAAAATCAACTGTGGTAATCAGATGATGACATTTTCTTCTTTTTCTTGATGGAAAATCCATTAAAAATCGCCTTATCAATGAAAAAACGGGAACGTACGATTGGAAATTTTCTTTGATTCGTTTTTCCATAGCACAGCGCTAAGTAATTCGTAATCTAATTAGTTTTATAATTTATTGGTAACAGGGTCAGAACATTGTGAAGTGGTGTGTTAAGTAAGTGAAAGACTCCCGAAAGATTGTCTCGTTCAAAATCATAAGCGAATCGAACAACACCAGTAGAGCCTGGAAAAAATGGAGTGGCCAAGTTTTAGCCGGGCCCCGGAGATATTTTTCGCTGCTGACCGTTGTTTGCGTGGCATTGGTCCTCGTCAGTCTAGTTCCCGCTAGTGGCAGTGCCGAAAAGGAGATCCCGATTACCAAATTCAGCCAAAATGTCGGCGGCTACGGGGCGACGATGACGTTCCTTTATTGGTAAGCAAATACTCGGGAAATGGAGTAGATAAATCACATATAGGTAATTTTCGGGGAATGTTGAAATGTCGGGATAGGTGATACGCCGGTTTATGATAGATGCGTATCAGCTACTTCTTTATCCAAGAGCTTCGCATTTAATTTATAAAAATTTATGGACAAAGTTAACAGCTCTTCCTTAAAATAACATTTTGAAAGAAATAACAAAAATGGTTTTATCCGATATTTTCTCAATATAAAAGATTCATAACTTATAAGATTTCAATGAAGCGTTCCAGTTCTGGCATGTATTATAAAATTTGTTTCCGAACCCTGGATCACGCCTTCTCTCAAGCAAGAGTTAAGAATCTGAACTCCTAGAGAGCAGTTTTTTTTTGTTCAGAATATATTTTCGATTCCGGAAATGGAACTGTCGATTTCTGATTCTTACTAGATAAAACAGAACAGGTATAGTTACTGCTTAAAGCCTCGAATTGGAACGATTTTAACCAAATCGTAACAAATTCATGACACGAGTGCCACAAAGATGGTAAAGCCATATCCGGTTCGCGATTATGTCAAGGGAGAGGAGGAAATATTTAGCTCGACGTAATCTTTAAAAGAAACTTCCAATACTTTAAATTTTGATATACCTACTCAAAAAATCTGCATATCACTTATGCTGATTTGACATGCTAGTTTGAAATAGCACGCTAGTAGTTCGTGCTGATTTATTCCTGCCTGAGAGCCACTTGATATTTCGCAGTTTTCGTTTTTGGCCCCTTTAATGGATTCCTTGTAATCTGATTCGACCATCCGATACATATTCATATTCCTTATTTCTCCGAAGCCTTGAATGCTTCTTGGGCTTCATCAAAAATTGTGATATCCTTATGTTGTCTAAGAAGACAGGAATTCATTATCATCAATTATATCCCCCATCTCATTATCGTTCTCTAAAAAATTTTCAAACTTGAACTTTCCCAACAGTTACTCCTGCGGTTATCGCAAAGCCTTCGACGAGTACTACAACATCATCCACGAGAAGTATCCGGAAATCACCATCCGGGGTGGCAATTATGACCCCCCAGGCTTCAACATGTACTTCTCGAAGATCCTGCTAGTGACAAAGCTGCTGATGATCATCGCCCTTATGTCCAACTTCGATCTGTTCGGCTATCTGAGGCAACCGATGCCATCCTGGTGGCGCTGGTGTACCGAGAACAAACTCTACGCCTGCATGATGGTATTCTTCTTGGGCAACATGCTAGAAGCACAGGTGATTCGAGCGAAGTTTCACCATTTGTACACTTGTACAATGTTGTTCATCTTTTTTTCCAGCTCATATCATCGGGTGCATTCGAAATAGCCCTGAACGACGTTCCGGTGTGGTCCAAGCTGGAAACGGGTCGCATTCCGGCGCCGCAAGAACTGTTTCAAATCATCGACAGTCACTTGCAGTTCACCGATAAGATCGAAACAAACCCAGACTTTGTGAAATAAGCTCATTCGTTTAGATCGTTTTACTGTTTTTACCCAAGCGGGATCATCATATTTTCCGTTGCACATTTTTCTCCATGTTATCGTTTTATGTCATGATATTCAAAGTAAGGTTCATTTCTCACGAAAACCATACACCTTCAATTGGCAACCTTTATTTCGCTTGACTGTAGGATAACCTTTTAATTTTACTTCAACCATAAATATTATTCTATGTCTATGGATACTCAAAATCAAACATACAAACCAAAATCAAAGGGTAGCGTGACGTTTCAGTATAATTATAGGATAGCCAAACTTAGAAGAGTCCCCTTGTTCTTCAATCGATCAAAAGCATTAAAGCCCGTGTACCAGTACCAGTCGACGATCTCATCGTCAAAATTATTCCCAAAAACAAAAAAGGATTGCAATCTAATAAGATCTGTCACAGCCTGAAACAGTTTCTTCAGCGATGAAAAAAGCCAGCAAAAAAAAACGAAAGCGTAAGAGTTCCAAAAATGTTCACGAGACAAGTTCGTAAAACGGTGGTGTGGTTAATATGATAGGTAATGTAAAAAAAACTAAAACAAATACAATATTGAATAAGTTCCTCGCGAGCAATCCAGCTGGTTGGGTTAGAATTGATTTGAATGTTTTCCACGTTTTTCTTTTTGATTTGATGACTGGCCATGTTAAGCCCTACTTGTTCATAATGTAGGATAGGATTCAAAGGAAGATTGATACTTTGAACATTGAAAGGTTCAGTACGAAAGAGAAAAGAGCATCTTTGTTTTCAAGCAATTTAGGAGTAATTAAGCCTTTTTGTCAAAAGCTAGTAATATTGAAAGTTTTTAAGCTCAGACGTATCGCAATTCATTTGTTGATATTGGAATTACTGGGGATTCAAGGATAATTTATTGCGGACAAAATGTTGGAGAGAAATTTCCCAGAAAAGTCAAAAAAATGTAAGATTTTATATTGAAAATAAGTATCAACTTCAATGTTCAAACTAATTCATTTCATTTACAGACATGAGTGTTCTCAAATGCTCACTCCTAGACAGAAGCATGATCATGCGAGTGATAATTTTCATCATCTGTAACAACTTCCAAGTCTCGCCCTAGAGGATTCTCATTCTTAATTATCCATGGCTGTCTGTGCAAAGTAAGTACAACGCTATTTAGTATCTTTTAGTAAAAGTACTTAGGAATTAAAAATATCGATTTTCCAGATTTGACGTTTATTGTTTTAGTTCGTGTTACTCGATGTGATTGAAATTAGGTTTCAATCGCATTTCATACATGAGCTGACTGAATAGACGGCTTTAGCATTCGACAACAGTCTTTGCAGACTAATCCAAATGCTACATGCAATTTTTTTTTTAAATCAAATCGCTTTTAGAAGAAGTCTGAACTACAGTGATTGCCATACAATCTCATATAATTATTAACTTTGCACGTGATTGTTATGGTAGGATATAGTTGTTATCCCATTTGATAAATAACTGGTATTGTGTCAGTTTGAAGCTTCAACACGTGCACTGTTGTATGTATGTATATATGTATGTATGTATATTAGACTGCCCCAAATTTGTATGGGAAATTCAATACCTGTAAAATGTTATGCGCTGCAGGCTAAAATTGATCCTAGGCCTAGTACAAGATCTCATGCCAAATTTGGGCCAGATCGGATCAAGGGAAGGGGTCGCTCAACGAGCCTGAAGTTTGTATGGGATTTTGAGACATTTTGTTCGGGAGAAACATGAAAAACCAGTTTTTCATCAATAACTTTGGTTCCCGACGGCCGATTTCTTTGGAAAACGGTTTTTATTAAAGCCTAAATTATGAAAAATATTTCATCCGAAGGCTGCATGTCGATAAGAGTTGAGATAAAAAAGTTATTAGGCTCCGAAAATGGGCTATCTTTTTTAAGGATGGTATTCATCACTGTTAATGAGTCTGGGCGGTCGAACATATTGACGCCTCATTGACAGTGATGAATACCACCATAAAAAAAGTTATTCCATTTTTGAAGCCTTATAACTTTTTTATCCTAACTTTTATCGAAATGCAGTCTTCGGATGAAATATTTTTCATGATTAAGGCTTTAAGAAAACCCGTTTTTGAGAGAAATCGGCCGACGAGAAACAAAGTTATTGATGAAAAACTGGTTTTTCATGTTTCTCCCGAACAAAATGTCTCAAAATCCCATACAAACTTCAGGCTCGTTGAGCGACCCCTTCCCGTGATCCAATCTGGCCCAAATTTGGCATGAGATCTTGTACCAGGCCAAGGATCAATTTTAGCCTGCAGCGCATAACTTTTTCAAAAGTCGGGTCATTTGGGGCAGTCTAATGTATATATGTATGTATGCAAGAGAACTCACCAGTGGCTGATAGGTCTTTCGACCCGTGTCGGTACGGGAAATCTCAATCGCACATTCAAATATTGTTTATGCTTATTTTTTTATTTACATAGTATTCCGTCTCACGACATAACTTGACGAACATAATTCCTAAAATTCACTTGGTCCATGGCAACCGTTCTCCAATTTCAAGGACACCCCACGTTCGCCAGATCACGCTCCACTTGGTCTAACCACCTCGCTCGTCGCGCAGCCGCTCGTCTTGTTCCTACCGGATTCGTAGCGAACACCTGTTTTGCAGGACAGTCGTCCGACATTCTCGCAACATGTCCGCCCAGCGTATCCGGCCAGCTTTCACCACCTTCTGGATACTGGGTTCGCCGTAGAGTCGCGCGAGCTCGTGGTTCATCCTTCGCCTCCACACTCCGTTCTCATGTACGCCGCCAAAACTGGTTCTTAACACTCGTCGCTCGAATACTCCGAGTGTACGCAGGTCCTTCTCGAACAATATCCATGTCTCGTGCCCGTAGAGAACAACCGGTCTAATGAGCGTTATATACAGGTTACACTTCGTGCGAGGGATAAGTCTTCTCGACCGCAGTTGCTTGTGGAGTCCATAGAAGGCACGACTTCCGCTGATAATTCGCCGCCGGGTCTCACGGCTGGTGTCATTGTCTGCGGTCACCAGTGAGTCGGGTTGGACAAGCGGGTTCGGTAGGTCTCGAATCCGCAGGCCATCATGTACTTCGTCTTGGACGTATTAATCATCAACGCAATCCTTCTGCTTCGCGTTTCAGTTTGCGGTAGATCTATTCCACCGCCGCAGATGATCTGCCGACTATATCAATGTCATCGGTAAAGCAGATAAGTTGACTGCGGATCTGTTGAAAATCGTGCCCCGCATTTCGTCCATTGCTCGTCGAATAACACCTTCTAACGCCACGTTTAACATCATGCAGGATAGACCATCACCTAGTCGAAGCCCCCTGCGCGATTCCAATGAACTCGACAATTCGCCCGAAATCCGCACACAGCCCTCCGTTCCATCCATCGTCCGCTTGATCAGTCTGATCAGCTTCCCGGAAAAGCCGTTCTCGTCCATGATTTTCCATAGCTCGTTACGGTCGATCGTGTCGTATGCGGCTTTGAAGTCGATGAATACAGGGACTTGGTGTTCATGGCATTTTTGGAGGATTTGCCGTAATGTGAATATCTGGTCCGTCGTTGACCGTTCCTCCATAAAGCCGGCCTGATGATTTCCCACGAATCTGTTTGCTTGTGGCGTTAGGCGGCGGAGTAGGATTCGGGACAACACTTTGTAGGCGGCATTGAGGACAGTGATCGCTCGGTAAATCTCACAGTCCAACTTGTTGCCCTTCTTGTAGATGGGGCATACTACTCCTCCTTCCACTCTTCCGGTAGCTGTTCTATGTCCCAGATTCGGACTATCAACCGGTGTAGGCAATCGACCAACTTGTCCGGGCCCATTTTGATGAGTTCAGCTGCGGTGCCATCCTTCCCAGCCGACTTGTTTCTATTCAGCTGGCGAATGGCTTCCTTAACGCCACTCATCGTTGGGAGTGGCTCCTCTACGTCGTTGGCTACGCCGGCGATGTACCTTCCCCCACCGTCTGGATCTCCTGCATGTGCGCCGTTCAGGTGTTCATCGAAGTGCTGCTTCCACCTTTTGATCACCTCACGATTGTCCGTCAGGATGCCCCCGTCCTTATTCCGACACATTTCGGCTTGCGGCACGAAGCCTTTGCGGGACGCGTTGAGTTTCTGATAGAACTTTCGTGTTTCTTCGGAACGATGCAGCTGCTCCAGTTCCTCGAGCTCCTCCTCCTCCAGGTGGCGCTTTTTCTCCTGGAAAATTCGGACTCGCTGCCTCTTCCGCTGTCGGTGATTTTCCACATTTCGACGGGAGCCTCTTTGCACTACTGCCGCCCGCGTGGATTCTCTTCGTCCATCACCCTCCTACACTCCTCGTCGAACCACTCGTTCCGTCGAGTTCGCTCCACATAACCGATGACGTTCTCCGCAGCACTGTTGATGGCTGTCTTGATGGTATCCCAACAGTCCTCGAGAGGGGCTTCGTCAAGCTCGCCCTAAGATTACTTCAGTAGTACGATATTTAACCGAGGCGGGCGCCGGTTTCGTGTGTTGTTCACTACGGAGAGTTTTGGGTGCATCTTCACCATCACCAGATAATGGTCTGACTCGTTGTTGGCGCCTCGACAGGATCTGACGTCGATGATGTCCGAGAAGTGCCTAGACAGCCGTGGTCGATCTGCGATTGCGTTTGGTACGGTGATCTCCAGGTGTACTTGTGTGGGAGGCGGTGCTGGAAAAAGCTACTACGTACGGCAATTCGTTTGGATGCGGCGAAATCTATAAATCTGAGGCCGTTTTCGTTAGTCAGCTGGCGCGCACTGAACCTTCCATATCCTTTATCGTATTGAAATGCATTGCATGTTTTTATTACGACAATTCGTATGTATGTACCTACAATGTGCGTCCCATGCATATTCTTTATCGTATTTAAATACATTGCATGATTTTATTACGACAAAACAATCCAAATCAAGAATATGTGTGCTAATGTACTTATATGGCCTCCAAAATGATACGTACATATATACTGGTTTTGCTGCATTATATACAATATGTTTACACGTATATTTGTGTTGCAAATTTGATATACCCACTAAATGGTTGTCTGGGTGGTGTAGCACCTGCAAAAACGAGTATTGCCGTGGAGCGCTTTGCGCGAGTATGGTCTTCCCATCATGGGTACAGCCTTTGTTGCAGGTCCGGATGGGAAATATGGCCAGAGGCTCCAGGTGGACTTTATGGTGTAGGGGTACATAGTATCATGAGTCATCAATTGCACCCATGGACCCAGAGTAGCAAACTGAATGTTAGTTAAACTCATTTTCGTATATCTGCACCTACAATGTGCGGCCCATGCATGTCCTTTATCGTATTTAAATGCATTGCATGTTTTTATTACGACAATTCGTATATATGCACTTACAATGTACGTCCCTTGCACATTCTTTATCGTATTTAAATACATTGCATGATTTTATTACGACAAAACAATCCAAATTAAGAATATGTGTGCTAATGTACCTATATGGCCTCCAAAATTATGCGTATATACTGGTTTTACTGCATTATATACGATATGTTTACACGTATATTTGCACGTATATTTGTGTTGCAAATTTTAAATACCCACCAAATAATTGTCTAGGTGTTCCAAGCTTGTGTGTGTTGCCGTAGCTCTGATAGATGGCACGACCATGTTCGTACCGTGAAGCCCTTCCAGCATACCTCCTGCAGCGCTACGATGCCGAATTTGCGGCTCTTCAATTCGTTGGAGAGCACGTGGGTACTGCCCACAAAATTTAGAGATCGGCAGTTCCATGTTCCAAGTTTCCAATCGCAAGTCCCTTTTCGTCGCGTGGGTCTTTGCCGATTTCCATCCGAAATTTGTTATTCGTTGTTCGTTGCTTATGTTTTTTGTAGTCACGGGCTCGCAAGGCCCACAGTTAACCCCACTATCTCGCAGGAGGACCGTCGGGGTGTTGCTGTTTTGGGTCCCGAACACCACCAGGACGTTGTTGCACTCCACACGCCGCCCCTGACATGGAGAACAGACGCGTACGAAGCCCCCTAACCTAACCCCTAACCCAGTTTGCATGCGACCAAAGCATCCACCGGGGCTGGGTATCCGATCTCCGCTAAGGTTGCTCGCACCCCAGCTAGCACCACGCTATGCTTAACTCATCAACAATAATTACAGGCCAACCAAGGGGGGAGGGAAGGGGGGGACAGGTTTGGCTCATCTTACTCCCTTGCAACTTTTCGAAACAAATAAAGAATCTTGAAAAGGTACCTAAGTAAACTACTCATATTTAATTCCAAATTTGCCGAGATACTCCGGCTGGCTTGAACTCACAATCCATTGTATATTAGTCTTCTGATCGTTTGATGTTTTGTCCATTGACAGTTTTTCATCTGGCCCGAAATTGGCATGAAATCTTGTAGTAGGTATAGGATTAATTTAAGCCTGCAGCGCACAACTTTTTCAAAAGTTAGGTCATTTGGGGCACTCTAGTTGTCCTAAAAAATATCTGAAAACACACAAAAACATGTGAAGGCACCTTCATCCATAGGCGGTATGAAGCTGTTAGAATCTGTCCAGAAACGTTTCCTGCGATATGCACTGCCGAACTTACCCTGGAACGAACCACAACGGCTTCCGCCTTACGACGATCGATGCGGAATCCTGAAAATCGAACCAATCGGATCTCGTGTATTACTCCTCCGGCGTGTATTCATCTTTGATATCTTATCTGGAAACATCGACAGTACCAACTTGATCGAAATGATACCATTCCATGTCCCCTCCCGCGCTTTGCGCAATTACGAACCATTAAGGATGATGAATTACGGACGAAATTAATTGTATAACCCCTTTGATATTTCTTGTAAGCTTTTTAACCAAGTGTATTCATGTTTCGACTTTAATATAAGTAAGGATAGTTTTAAGCGTAGATTAAGAGAAAATCAGTCTGTGTGATATTGAGTTATCGTAGACCGTGAACAATAAATAAATAAATAAAAAATCTCAAATTTCAAATACAACAATTTTCGGAATTTCGATGTAAGCTGACTTCCTTTTGCTCATATCAGGATAAGGCATTAAAAACGTTCATGTATGTTCTATGAATCCATCGATTTTGGTATTGCTTTAAGCGGTACGATTTCACAGAAATGTCATCGAATAAATTGGTTTTTTTTTTAAAACCTGCAACTTTGGGTACACAAGAGATTTTATTAGTTTAATTTTCTTACTAAATTTTGTTCAGTATAATTTACAGAATGAAACATTTTCAATTCATTGCATACTTATAGTTGTCTTTTCGATTCATTTACTACATTAGCTTTCACCAATTGTTTTCTTAATTTTTCATTTATTTTCCATCAATGCGTTTACGATATCAAAATGCAGAATCACTAAATGTGTACTCAAAATAGACAATATATTTGATTAATTTACTTATAAAGTATCTCACATACACCCTTAGTTCATTCAAGACCGAGTAGCCAGAACGAATCTGCTAACTATTGCACACCTAGCGGCCCATTTAGATTTAGCAATTTTTGCCGAATGAGCACATCGAAATTCTGCCACCATTCCGTTGCCCTTTCATTTGAATAGAATACCCCCCATCTCAGAAGAGCGAAATGAAAATTTGCTAACCACCAAAACGTTATAAATGCAGACCCCCGAGATCATATCGTTGATGTGACTAGTTAAAAAACATATTTTATTTTTAAGCCCTAAACAAATTTATTAAAACATATCGCAAATGGTTATGTCGCGAGTTCTCTCTTACTTCACTAATCAGTTTAAGTAGCTTTACCGCAGGTCAATCTTTTTTTTTTTTTTGTTTTTCCATCTATACATAGTACATTCTACATTGAATGTTGAATTCAGTGATTTTATGTTTATATTTTCGATATTTTAAGGGAAGGTTTATGATAGACACCAATGGAAAGTTCATAGGTTTAGTATTCCACAATTGAAACGTATGATTTTATACGGGTTTTACTTTATTTATGGCACTTGCTCGATGATGACCAAGCAACTTTCACGGTTAGTTCGTTTTATGAAAACTTGTAATCTGCTCAAAATGTGCGTTATAATTGTTTCAATATGTTTATTTATGTGATGGAAAATTTAAAAAAAAATCTTCTCGATCACAGAAATTACGAATTAAAATTCTCCATACTAAGGCTGTAAGGAACATAAAGCTTTGTTGAAGTATTTTTCCAAAATAAAATTTTAAATATTTTTAACTTATGGATACTAGTTACAATTATCTAGAAACTCATGAAACGAGAGAAAGATTCCAAACTTCTCGAGAGAATCTATTCTAAGCCTTATCTCAATTCTTACATATACCTACCCGTTACATATATTCGTTCATATCCTTCTATACATTTCTTTCAGGTTTACGCTTAAGTGTCACCCTTCCGGAACGTTCCTAAGCCTAAGCAAATTTTGAATTTAATCGAACTTTGCCAATTGTAGTTTACTTTTGTGCTCTGCTGGACATCGAGTAGCCATACTTGGTTATCAATATTGGACTAATTTCTTATACGAACAAACTTGCTCGTGTGTTAAATTCATTAACATGTTCCAGATATTACTGGTAATATCTATAACAACATATTTTATTCAAGAGAGAAATGCTGGATCTTCTTCTTCTGCTGTTAAATTACACCTCGTAGTCTTGAGCCAAGAATCTGGAGTTCGAATGAGGTCCGAGAATCAATCGAAGGTTAGTGAACTGACATTTCAAAACTAGAGCGCTTCCAGAATTCGGAAATTAGTGTTGAAATTTGGCGAGTCACGTCACGTGACTTTCCGAATAAGGCGCACTGTCCAGTTGTTTCTAATGATTTACTGTTTGATTGATGCATCAAAAAACATAAAAAAAAATCATTTGCCCAATATTGATAATACTAGCTATGGCTCCCGATTCCAAAATTTTGATACTTAAAATAACTGCCAAATCGAATTTTTCTACATACTACAGCTCAATCAAACAACCCAACGATATAAGTCTAAGAAGCATTTCGTATGACTTTTAGAATACTTTATCAAATCTTTGATCTGTTTCTGTTAGTTTTTGAACGAAAAAGATAATCCAGAAAGGATGTGTTATTTCAACTGCTTGCTAGCTTCCAACGTAAAATGTTTACCATTTCAAGCCCATTATCCTGTGTTATGCCCTCTGGTGGAGTTTAATTCCTGTCTGAGGATAAGCTTTACTAACGTGTATTATTCCAAATCCTAGATATCCTCTTTCATAATATCATCGTGAATGCTTACAATAAAGCACTGTTTAATCGGATTCAACAGTTAAATAATTCTTGAATTATTATTTATATCTACAGTCAAGAATAGGGTATGAATTCAATTATTTTGGATTCTAAGCTTGATGCTTATCCATGTCTTTTGTTGCTTTGCCTGTATATTTACATTACTTTGGAATTTATTGTAAATCTGATGTAAATTTGTATCAGAAATATCTTATAGAATGACTTTTTGAGTATGCTAATACTTATGTCTATGCAAAATGACTAGATTTTCGCTCATATCGTTCCTCAAGTGTCACGATGGTTAAATAACATTTCAACTTAATTAAAAAAATTAAAAATTTAGTTCGGAGCTTCGTTCCATAAATATCTCTTGTTGGCGTCGAATTTCATCTGGATATCAAAAGTATTATGTTTAGCACTGTTTAGTTCATAGTTTTTTTTTTTTTTTTTTTTTTTTTAATTTTTTTATTGGCTTTACCTCTATAACATAACCGGCCAAGTGTTAATTACTCTTCTACTTACATGTCTATTTTACATTCAATTACAAAATTAGCTATCGTTTTATATAATTCAATGTCTTTCTTTTTTAGTATCAAATGAATATCGGGTGGAATTCCTTTTTTCATTAAAATTCGCCAAATAGGTCTACGAAGATTTTCAAATCTGCTGCATGCGAAGATAATGTGATCAGGATCTGCGATGGATTCGCCACAACTGCACGTCGCGTCCAATAGGATACCATTTCTAGTCAGATGAGCAGGGAGCCGTGAATGATTTGATATTAATTTGGAAAGGATTACAATTTGTCTGCGGTTGAGATCCAAGCTACTAAACCATGGTTGGAGCGAAACGTTAGAGATGATGCTGTGACAGAAACGTCCTTTAGTTCCTGCATTCCACTTTGCTTGCCATTTGTGCACTGTTGTACGCCGAATCGGAAACTGGATGTCGAATGATGTTAAAATATAATCTGCTGTACCACCATTGATGCACGCACTTTTCGCCTCTTGATCTGCCAACTCGTTCATTGGAATACCTCTGTGAGACGGAACTCATATCAGATGGATCTCGTGCCCCATTCTTTGTCCTTCAAGAATGGAAGCTTTTATATCGTACCAAGCAACGGGATATTTTTGATTGATGTTGATTTTTTGAAGGCTCGTGAGACAACTCAAACTATCGGTTAGAATAATATACTGAGCAACAGGAAGGCTTACGATCATTTTCGCAGCATGCCTGATTGCTAGAAGCTCTGCCATATAAACTGATGCTTTACTGTCGAGTTTGATCCCTTCTGCAGGCGCTCCAAAACTATTTACCACAGCATAACCTGTGCCGTGTATATCTTTCGACCCGTCAGTTGCCAAGATTTTCGCGTTGGCATACACTTCCAAGAGATAGTTTGAAACCAAATCAGCTGCCGATGAGTTCTGGTGTTCTGAACATAACCGTTTAACAGTGAGATCAATGGATATTATTGTTCTTACAACTTCACGGTTGACCATGTAGCATGGGAGATTATTTAGAGGCTGTTCAAGTGGAATAAATTCGTTAAGCATTCTTATGGCGCGGTGTATTCCCGTAGCCACTAAGCCACCTTCCAAGATCGGTCTGGAGTATTGACCATGCCAAGAAGAAAGTGACGCTCTTTTATTTACAAAACGCATGACAGCAAGTTCTCTTCTTTGTTGCAGCGGAATAATACCAGCCATCACTTCGAGTGAACCTGTGTGGGTGGTTTTTGTGGAGCCCAAACAGATTCGAATTCCTGCCCATTGTAGTCTATCCAAAACGATGGCTTCTTTTTGTGTTAACTCCGTCATAAATATGGAACCGTATTCCAATATTGATCTCACACATGACTTGAAAATAGCTAACATTGCTGCTGGATGTGCTCCCCATGACTGGCCCGATATGCTTCGTAGAAAGTTAAGATACGGAGCCGTACGTTTTTGTACCTCTCTAATATGACACGACCACGACAGATTTCGTGTGAGGTACATGCCGAGTAACCTCAGGGATCTGACGTATTCCAAAGTGCAACCGCCGATATTTATTTCTGGGGGATTATCGCATTGTTGTGTCGAGATCAGAAGGCACTTACATTTCGTGGGCGAAAGTTCTAACCCAAGGTCGAAAATATTTTCCACAACTATATCCACTGCCCTTTGGAGAGATTCGCAACTATGCTCCAGCGAGGTTCCTCTTACAGCAATTGTTGTGTCATCGGCGTAATTTACGGTTATCACATCAGGAGGGACACTGTTGATCAATCCACTGATCACAACATTAAAGCATAACGGACTTAGTGGAGATCCCTGAGGAAGGCCTTTCCACGTTGTCCTAGATATTGAATCTAATCCATTTGAAATGCACAAATTCCTTTCTTCAAAAAGATGGAAGATACTTCTTACTAGGCATTCAGGGACTGTTAATGAGCGTAATTCGCGGACCAGAACATTAATTTCCACGTTGTCGTAGGCGGCTTTGATATCGAGGCTACATATCACCACATGCTCTCTTCTTTTCAAAGCTAAAGAAGCTTCATTAATCAGGGGAAACAACGCATCCATTGTTCCTCGTCCTTTCCTAAAACCGTTGATAGCTGAAGGGAATAAGTTGTTGTTTTCGATGAAATGTTCTAGTCGATCTTTGATTATGAGTTCATACACTT
Source organism: Uranotaenia lowii (assembly GCF_029784155.1). NCBI lineage: Eukaryota > Metazoa > Arthropoda > Insecta > Diptera > Culicidae > Uranotaenia > Uranotaenia lowii. The sequence continues at coordinate 102,624,247 of NC_073692.1, read as the reverse complement.
TGCGAAAACATGAAGCTAACGCGATTGGGCGAACAGTAGAAGGAGAAATCGGATCATGACCACTTTTAGGAATCGGTACAATTTTAAAGGTTTTCCAGCTTTCCGGAATTCTTCCTGAAGCAAAAATTTGGCAATAGATTTTTCGCAACTGACTAAGCGCCGCCCATGGGAGATGATTTATGACGGAATATGGAACACCATCCAAACCAGGAGCCGAATCTTTACCGATTTTTAAAACTGCTTGAATATCCGATACTGAGAATGGTAAACCAGTTTGAGGGCAACACGAACATTGTAGAAAAGCCGGGGGTGGATTTTTGGCAGATGAGGGAGCCAACTTGTCCAAAACATCGTTGGCCAAATTGTCCGAAATTCTAAGGTTTTTTGATGGCTCTCCGCGCCCTTTGAATCTTCTAGCCATCCTCCATAAGGTTGTGAGGGACGTAGAACTATCACAACTATCACAAAAATGTTGCCAACTTTTCCTCTTCTTCTCGCGTACCAAATTTCTGAACCTTCGTTCTGTATTAGCGTACCCTTCGTAAGCTTCGGTTGACAGCTCTCGTTTCCAAGCGCGGAAAGCAACTCTGGTGGCTTTCTTCGCTTCTGTTAGCTCTTCGTCCCAATAGGGTTGCGGTATTCGGCGAGTGTGGTTCGAGTTTACTGATGGACAGGATCTGCGCAGTGCTTGCCAAATCAGCTCAAAGAAGACATCAAAGCTATCCGGTTCTCCATTTTCGACGAATGATTCCTCGAGGCTTCCGGTAAAACGTTCCCAGTCGATTTTCCGAACATTGATTCCAGAGTAGAATTTCATCGCGCATGTAGTACTCGAATGAAAAACTATCGGAAAATGATCGCTTCCATTTGGTGAATCCAAAACCTCCCAGTCGAAGCACAAACTAAGGCTCGAAGAAACCAGCGTGATATCAATTGCGCCCCACGACCGGTTTACATCAAACCTAGTTGGCTGACCATTGTTGAGAATGACGAGATGAGATGTTTCGATGGCTTGATGAAGACGGTCTCCACGTGTGTTTCCATGATCGCTTCCCCATAGGTGATGTTTTGCGTTAAAGTCTCCTCCAATGATGCACGGTTTCGGAACGGTTGATAAAAAATTATCAAACTGAGTCTGCGATATGTTGGCTTGCGGGTGTATGTACACAGATACAATAGTGATCAACCCGGAGATGTATTTGATCTGGCAGGCAACGGCTTGAATATCCGCTGACAGTGCAATAGGAAATGCTACGGGATTCAGTTCTGAACGAATCGCGATGGCTACGCCCATCGAGTTTCGTCTGTGATCTTTACGAAAAATGGTGTGCTGCGGTAGGCTAAAGTTTGTGTGATTGTCGAGATGTGTTTCACTCAAAAGCGAAATATTGATATTGTGTGTATTTATGAGCTGGATTAAAGATGAGCGTTTACTATTTATCCCTCTACAATTCCATTGTAGACATTGCAGAGGAACGGTGGCTGTTAAAGTGCTCGGTGTGGTGTTTTTCATAATCTGAGATTAGCAAAATATCCTTTCATTTTATCACTTACAACATCCGAAATTCTCTCCAAAACCATTTGTTGAATTTTTTGTCGAGTTTCAACATCTTCCTCAGGAACTTCCAGAGCCTCTGCAACGATATCGATGACCTCAGTAGATTCAATCGTCGATCGGATCGAATCGCAAACCCCGTCAGAAATGTTAACTTCAAGTTGGGGAAGCTCATCGTCCGAATCGACATTATGACGACGTTTGCTGGAAGGATTAGACCCATTCTTGTCAACATTACTTGTTTGGCAAGCAACTGCCACGGTGGATTTTGTTGTTGGTTGGGAGATGATAGTTAGTGAGTTTGATGATTCATTTGAAGTTGTTCCACAAAACCAATCGACACGTCCTTGTGAAAAAGTGTCGCGCCGCTCTTTATCGGTTTTCTTTTTTTGAATTATTTTCGGACAAAGCTTGTGATCATTGGCCCGATGGGAGCCCAAACAGTTAACGCACTGGGGCTCACTATTTTCACATGCATGATCTTCGCCGCCCACTTGCTCCAAGCATTGGTTACAGCGTTTAGCACTCTTGCATCCTTTTTTATCATGTCCCAAGCGCCAGCAGTTACCACACTGGCGGACAGGATAAATGTACTGCTTAACAGAATAAAGCACTCTATTCAACTCGATGTGAGTAGGTAAACTCTGCCCAGCGAAAGTAAAAATCACCGTAAACAGGGCTTCCTCTTTATCATCAGCTAATTTTCTAAGCACACGACGAGCATGAACTATCTCCGGGTTATCAACTTGATTCGACTTGCGTTTATCGTACGCATTAGCAAACTTCAATTCTTCATCACAAATATCCGGCTCAATATAGGCTACCCCAAGGCACTCCACCAGCCGTTGGGGGATAAAAAAACGCACTTCATTTGAGGTACCGATGCCTGCTATTTCATTAGCAGCATCCCTCGATCGCATCAAAATTTTCATTTTGGTTTTAGAAACCGGCATAGCACGTATAAAATCGTCACCAAATTTCTTCACCAGACTTTTAGCAATCTTCGCAGCAGATATATTTCCGACATTTGTTTCAGCCATAACGAGATATGGCCCAGCATAATTTTCGTGATATTTCCGCACTCGAACTTCATTTTTCGATGACCTTGGTGTATCGTTGTGGGTCATTGCACCGCTCGACAATAGCGTGTGGAAGGAGAGAAGAAAAATAAATTAGATTTCGATTCAGCTCACACACACGATGTGCAACGTACCGTAGTTCAAACGAGACTGTTTAGTTCATAGTTATTTACACGATGATTTCAGCATTCGAATTATTCGTCTTCTGCGTATATAAAACAAAATAATTTAAATCTAGATTACAATCGTTTAAGCACTAAGTAATAACAAATAATTATTGTTTCAATTGGACTAGTTACTGTTAGGACTAGCTTCAAAGTACGGACGAGCGGGGAGATTCAACAAAATAATTTAATAGGAAACATCCAGGTTAAACGAATTAAACTACTATAAAAATAAATTAATCAACGTCGATTTAGGGGCAGATACCATTAGCAAGCACGTGGTTTTGCCGGACATCCAACGGCCTCGGGCTAGAACAGATAGTAATCCATCAGTTGCTGTTCCAGCGGCGTCACCGGAATACTACTATCATAGAGTGCTTCCGCCAGATAGTTGGTAATGCAGTAAGGCAGATCCAATCGATCCAACTTCTCCCGACTTTTGATGTGTTTGATTATCACCGCCCGGCAACGATCCTGCAAATTAACGAAATCCCGGCGCGATTCCGTTAGGACCATTTCCGTTTTGGCTGCCGTCGAACAGACTATCGGGTATAGGGGTTCGCGTATCTAAAACCAATCGGAAAAAAATAAATTAAAAAAAACTACCTATAACATGCCGAAACAAACCTCATTCAACCCCCGGAAGGCAATTCCCAGACATACGTCGTCCTTGTAGTAGGTTAGGGTGCCGGCGATACCATCGAACAGGATACCGATCTTGGTCGCCTGGTTCTCCCGGAAGCGTTTGGTGTAGTTGCGGGCGATGCCACCGTGCCACAGCAGCCCCTTGTGCGACAGGCCCCAGCCATTCTTGTCCTCCCCGAGCAGGTTGGTGAAGGCGTTCACGTGCAGCCGCGCCTTCTTGGTACCGATACCGAACATCATGCTAGAAAACCATGAGAAGGAGAGGAAGATTGAATAATGGGGACTCAAATAGTAAAATTTGTTTCGTTCATAAAAAAAGGGCTTAACTTTGTTAAAGTAAGATTTTTCCAAACGCGCTCCGGACTGACACACATTCGGGTGTTTATATTGTTTGATGAATACTTTTTGGTGCCGTATAGCTACAAAGTGTTCTCTAGGAGCATGAACTCAGATCTCTATAGTGTCTCGCATGCTTGGTAGAAACGTTTTGAAAGTGTTATGGAAAACGTAATACCCATTGATCAAACGCAAACCATACCATAGGTGTACCTAGTGTTTTTTAATGACTTTCACGCCTTTTTGTAGGCCAACAGCTGTCTTGAAACGAGACTGGTTTATTCGGTCGAAAGTCGTTAGCAAGAAGGTCATTTGGCCGATGGATTAAAATGAAAAGTCGAATGGTCGCTAGTTGGAATGTAAGTTCGAATGGATCGCAGGAATCGAAGGAGACCGCGGTGATCTTGTTGTAGTTTTAAAGAAATGTTGCAGTGTTGTTTGTGGGGGTTAAGGAGTTCTTCTTCGTGAAGCAGTTCACCAAGCCACGCTAACCAGACGAACGACCGGGCGAAAGATGATCGTTCAACAACCCGCCAACAGAGCGCAGCGAAGAGATGTGAGCCGCGGTTTTGGAGCGAAGATGCGAATTGTGAGATAGGGCGAAACGAAACTGAGCGCGGGACGGGGAATAGGGTCAGAGCCGGTCAAAATGGAAATGACCATTTTCTATGCAAATAGTTCGCGAGCGCACAAAACCGATCCAAAAAGCAACTGGAGGATCATAAAATACTTTATAAAGTTTTAATTGGAGCGATTTGTTTCACAAGATTCCTAAAGGAACAGGAATCACCACCTGATTCCTAAAGGAAAAGCCTATCTTGAGTCGCTTTTGATTGGAACTCCAGGTGACCTCACGCCATTTTACCCCTGCCCAAAAATATCCCTGATCCAGAACCTTTACCGGGACCCCGCTGTTTCTGTTTGATTTAACCAACCAAACCCCGAGAGCGCTTCCTCAATCGACCACCCCTCGGTGTTATTCATTCCGGTACCTGGTTCAGCACCCAAGATGGGTCCAGGTACCGTCACGCGCTCTACTCATCGTCAAAGGTCCAAGTGTGCCGCCCGACAATATCGACCGATTGGACTACATGTTCGAAATATATCTTTTCCTTAAAGCTATTGATCTTCGTCTATAATTCTTTTTATTTTCATATTTCCCTATCTATTTTCTTTTCTTTAAAAAAAAAAGTGAACTAGAAGTAAGCAAACTATTGTAAAAAAAAAACAAAAAGAGTTTGGCTCCTCAAAGCCTAAAGGTATGAGCCGTTTCAAATAAAGAATTTACAAAAAAAAAAAAATATCGACCGATCGCCGTCGGTGTTACTTTCCTCGGTACCTGGCTCAGCACCCAAAGTGGGGTCAGGTACTCCGCAATCACGCCATTTCGGTTAGTTACGAAGGACCAGCAGTGCCCGGTTCTGCGCCCAAGGTGGGACCGGGTACAACTACACTACCCGCGAGAGCGAGCCATGTCTCCTAGCTGTCTTCATTGAACCCGAGCTCGACGCCAAGGGAGGAACGGAATACTTGCCAATGGAAACAAAGTCAGATAACTAGTTTAAGAAAGTGGTATGTTAACCAATTAATGCGAATCGGCGAATTAAACGGTACCTAAACTTTATCCGAGGAGTTTTTCTTAGCTCTCCCGAACTTTCCTGCTCATGTTTTTGTGTAAGCTCGCCGACTCTAGGGATTATTAGGGGTTCACCGCAAATCAACCGATTGGTGAACCGCCAGTCTTGCTAGGCTGAAAAGATGATAGGCCTAATGAATTTTTATGGAAGCCCGACGAGCGAGGTGGTTAGAGAACGATTGCCATGGATCGAATGAATTCAAAGGGATATGTTCATCAAGTTATGTCGTGAGACATACTGATTTTTCGATTGTTCTAGGCATCACGCCATATCTTCATAGGTAAAATGCGTGATTTTCGAATTTCCGACCCAATGTTTCTACTTTGTCTGTGCTTCTACGTTGTAGATCAGGTCCGTATACGTATTTTTTTAGAAAGGTTTTGTGGTGATACATTACATACCATATTCTTTACTCAAAGCATGTTTCAAAATAAACTGCGATAAATATTAAAAGATCATTGCACATTGCTCATTGCACATGGCTAGTGAACGGTAGACAATGTGCAACTCGAGACCCCATACACTCAACCTCCGGGTAGTGGTCATATCACCTCTTGTCTGCAACAAGGGCCGGTTCTTCAACATCAGCATCATCAACGTGCACAGCCCTCTCCTTGGAAGTACCGGTGACGACAAAGACGAATTTTACGCGCAGCTGGAGCGTGAATACGACCGTTGCCCAAAACATGATATCAAGATCGTAATCCGGGATTTTAACGCTCAGGTCGGCCAGGAGGAGGAATTTAAACCGACAATTGGAAGGTTCAGGGCGCACCAGCTGACCAACGAAAAAGGCCTCAGACTTATTGACTTCGCCGCCTCCAAACGAATTGCCGTACGTAGTACCTTTTTCCAGCACCGCCTCCCACACAAGTACACCTGGAGATCACCGTATCAAACGCAATCACAGATCGACCACGTTTTGATTGACAGCCGGCACTTCTCGGACATCATCGACGTCAGATCCTGTCGAGGCGCCAACATCGAGTCAAACCACTATCTGGTGATGGTGAAGATGCGCCCAAAACTCTCCGTAGTGAACAACACATGCAACCGGCGCCCGCCTCGGTTAAATATCGCGCGACTGAAGCAACCTGATGTCGCGGCAGACTACGCGCAATCGGTCGAAGCAGCGCTGCCGGCAGAGGGCGAGCTTGACGAAGCCCCTCTCGAGGACTGTTGGGATACCATCAAGACAGCCATCAACAGTGCTGCGGAGAACGTCATCGGTTATGTGGAGCGATCTCGACGGAACGACTGGTTCGACGAGGAGTGTAGGAGGGTGATGGACGAAGAGAATGCCGCGCGGGCGGCAGTAGTGCAGAGAGGCACCCGTCGAAATGTGGAAAATCACCGATAGCGGAAGAGGCAGCGAGTCCGACTTTTCCAGGAGAAAAAGCGCCGCCTGGAGGAGGAGGAGCTCGAGGAGCTGGAGCAGCTGCATCGTTCCCAAGAAACACGAAAGTTCTATCAGAAACTCAACGCATCCCGCAAAGGCCGGCTTCATGGAGGGACGGTCAACGACGGACCAGATATTCACATTACGCCAAATCCTCCAAAAATGCCGGGAACACCAAGTCCCTACGCACCATCTATTCATCGACTTCAAAGCCGCATACGACACGATCGACCGTAACGAGCTATGGAAAATCATGGACGAGAACGGCTTTTCCGGGAAGCTGATCAGACTGATCAAGGCGACGATGGATGGAACGCAGTGCTGTGTGCGGATTTCGGGTGAATTATCGAGTTCATTCGAATCGCGCAGGGGGCTTCGACAAGGTCTATCCTGCATGATGTTTGTTTATGCATGGAAATCGATCCTCTACATCAGCCAGCGTAATTTCGACACGGCGCAACCATCGACGGCGCAACCACCGACGGCGCAACCACCGACGGCGCAACCACCGACGGCGCAACCACCGACGGCGCAACCACCGACGGCGCAACCACCGACGGCGCAAACACCGACGGCGCGTGAGGCGAGAAATATTTCGAACCTATTATGATAGAAATCCGCGAGTTTCTTGGCGGGAGATATGGCGTTCTATGCACCGCGAAGATAGGCTTGGGCATATCGAACCGCCATCATCTCGATCACTTACGATTGTTCCAGCGCGACGACAAGACGGCCAGGCCAAAAAGTGTCAAACAATATTTGTTCAAAGTTAAATCTATGTTAAGTGTTTAGAAATAAATTATAATTAAGTCGTTGAAGTCTTCAAGTTTAAATAAAGGAGTGTAGTTTTCTGTTAAATAAATTGTTTGAACTGCAAGTGCCAAGTGTGTCATCATTGGACCATACGAACGGAAAAGTGAATTAGAAACTTACCCGAAAATTTGGGAGCTAGTGTCCGCGTCATTTAATGTCTGGGAATCACCCATTGCAACCCTGAGCCCTCGACATTTGGTCCTTCGAGCCGGATCAGGCCCTGAACCCGGAACGGATCCGGATTAGACCTATCTGGAAGCTATAGTGCCGATAGCCCCAACGCCATCGCAACCGCGGACGCCAAGCGCCATCTTTGGGAACGCAGTTCAGCTGAGCACAAAGAAATATACAAGGCATATTTCTATTTTCCAAAAGGTTAGTAGCACTCCAATCGCACTACATTCTGTGTTCATCCCTACCGGATCTTTTCTTTGTTGCACCTTTCATCACTTCATTCGGCTACACACATCATATCATCTCCGCCGGAGAGCCGCGGATCGATTCGATACCCACCGTGCCTGGAACAACACCTAAACACTAACATCATCTGGCTTCGATCAAGCCCCCCACATCAGCTGTGACCATTTCATCCCAGAGCCATTACAATCAAGCGACAATTAGCAAGCAGTAGGATTCAATAAAATACAAGGCAAATTCCTTGCCTTGCTAAGGTAATTAGCATTCCAAATACTTTACCGTCGCTTGCCGAGCTACTTGGTCTCAACTTTTAGATTCCCTCCTCGCATAAAATGTCGTCGACCGAGCGAAAACTGCGCAGCCTCAAAGCCCGTCGGCGCAGTTTATCGGCATCATTCAGCAACATCTATAAATTCGTCGAGAATTTCCTAGAGCCCCGAGACATCGCAGAAGCACCAGTCCGACTTGAAGCTGTCGTCGAAATCTGGTCCGAATATGCTAAGGTCCAGTCAGAACTGGAAACACTCGACGAATCACCTGAAGCACTGGATAAGTACCTCGAACAAAAAACTTCATTTGAAACCGCTTACTATCGAGTGAAGGGATTTTTGTTTCAAAAATGCCCTCCACAAGCCACAACACAACCACCAACCCATGCCACACAACCCCATCACACGCACGTCAAGTTGCCCGACGTAAAATTGCCTGAATTTGCAGGAAATTTCGAGCACTGGCTCAATTTCCATGACCTTTTTGTTTCACTGGTCCACTCTTCACAAGAATTGTCAAGCATCCAGAAATTTTATTATCTTCGAGCATCACTTTCTGGAGAGGCTCTAAAATTAATCCAAACTATTCCAATATCCGCCACAAATTACAACGTAGCTTGGAATTTGCTAACCCAACACTATCAAAATTCCCGATTGCTCAAACGTAGCTACGTTCAGACACTTTTTGATTTTCCGATTCTGCGACGAGAATCGGCTACGGAACTGCACACATTGGTTGAACAGTTCGACGCAAACGTCAGGATATTAAAACAGCTGGGTGAATCAACAGAACACTGGGACATTCTTTTGATTCATCTTCTTTCGACCCGCTTAGATCCCAGCACCCGGCGAGATTGGGAAGAACATTCATCTGCCATAGAAACCACAACGTTCCAAGAACTTACCTCCTTCATCCAGCGCAGAGTAGCTGTCTTAGAACAGCTAACATCCAACACACACACTGAATCCCAATCCCAATTCCAAAATCGCCACAATAATGCACACTCCGGAAGCTACGCTGCATTCCAACAACCCAGAACCATAAAATGTGTCGTTTGTTCACAAGGCCATAATATATATCAATGCCCCACTTTCACCAAACTATCCGTTCAGCAAAGAATCGCACTTACAACACGAAACCGATTGTGCCTCAATTGCTTACGAAGAGGCCACCGCGCGCGCGAATGCCGATCGATTAACTGCTGCAAGAACTGTAGGTCAACACATCACACGCTTCTATGCTCTGCCAATTCTACACATACCACTCCAAAAGTAATCCACTCTGTTAGCAACCCACCACCAATCAACATACAACAGTCACCGTCCCCAGCTCCAATTCCAGCTCCGAGAAGCAATGCAGCATACACGAAGATCACCAGCTTTAACTCACACATCTCCGATCGGCCCCGAGTGCTTCTAGCCACGGCTGTGGTCGTTGTTGTTGACGACACGGGGAAAGAACACTTGGCTCGAGCCCTGCTGGATTCAGGCAGCGAGTGTTGTTTTGCCTCCAATCGCTTGTACAAGCTCATGCAGGCCAAACGTACCGAGGTTGACGTACCAATAGCTGGGATTGGAAACTCGTCTACAAACGCCAATTTCCAATTTCAAGGCGTAATCAAATCACGGACCTCAGATTTTACTACAACTGTGCCTTTGCTCATGTTACCCAAAGTTACTATTGATTTGCCGACGGTGAATATAAATATTTCCCAATGGTCAATTCCAGAAAACTTACAGTTAGCTGATCCAGCGTTTCATAGAAGCCAACCCATTGATCTCGTGCTGGGAGCCGAGATATTTTTTAATCTATTTACAACCCCCGGTCACATTTATTTGGGTGACACACAGCCTTCCCTAATTAACTCAGTTTTCGGATGGGTCGTCTCGGGCAAAACACATTCTCCAAACGCTTGCGCATCAACATTCTCCCCCATTGCATGTAACGTTGCTACAACGAAAACATTAGAAGATCGCAACAGCTTGCGTTGCTTGCTGAAGGATGACGTCATCAATCAGCTGTTTTGATAATCGATTCGCAACCAAACCCACTCTAGGGAGACAATACCAACTTGCTATCACGGATTATCTTCGGCTCGATCACATGGAACTAGTGATCGGGTACGAGCATACATCCAAACAAGTCAACTTTTTCTCCCACCACCCAGTATACAGGATAGCGGTATGCGAGCGATCGTTTTACGGTCTCGTTCTCATGGATTGGACCCATCAAAACTCTATTGCGACCAACAGTACCAAGTACCAACTCACACGACCAGCTCCACACAACGAAAATTTCGTCGCTTGTTCCCCTTGTTCCATGAACAACGCATGCGCACATTGGACAAGTATCAAAACATCGGCACTGTTCGGCAGTTCGAGAACAGAAGCAGCAGGCGATCAAGGGGTAAAAGGCATAGGGATTTCATCAAGCAGGGAAGGCGTTCGGGGAGTTTGTTTACTTGGCTCAAATCCTCTCGAGCGCACAGACGGTGGCAGAAAATGAGAACTGAACGGCGAATATATTTTGGAAATCATTCCTGCCCAACGCCGGACGTTAGCAGTCGAATTATGTACACATATGGATAAGAAAATTGGATACTTGGGCTTTATTGGGATTGGGTTAAGATTTCTCGGAATAAGAAGGGTTGTTTATTTGCAGCAGACGTAATTTCGCAGAGCTGTTATCAAGCAGCACAGTTTCGACATTCTTCATGGCAGAGAACAGCATTCTGCAGGAGCATCAACTTGCAACTGCCGAAGGCTTCAAACAACAGCAGCGTTTCCCCCCAAGCGGTGATTCAACTTGATGACGTCACCAGGGTGGATGGTAGAATCTTGCGACCAGACGAACCAAAACAGCTGATCGTTCTCCCAGACTTTCCTCTTCACTCTCCAGGGCCACGCTCTCACCATCAACGATTGCTTCGGGTCCATTTCTAGCTCCCGGTCGACCAGTTACGATGTGTTGGTTATCGAGCGAATCACCGAACACATGCTTATCAAACAGCTGATCGATCAGCTGACGGCAGAGCTACCAGTATCCCGAGCATCTCTCAAATCGATCGTTCCCTGGAGAACAATTCCAACAACAGCAAGCAAGGAAAGCCACAAGTGGTAGTGTTCGTCTGGGCTTCACAATGTTTTCGCCGATGGAATAAGATATTCTGGATTTGATGCTCAGAGTTTTCGGCTTGTTGGTTGATGTGGCAAACGATGTGGGTTTTTTTGGTTTTCGATCCCTCAAGAAGATCTATTTTGTTCGCTGTTCAAGGGTGGCAGCATGCAATTCGGCTCAAAATCGTCTGGAGCGAGAGTGGCGATCAACTTTTAAGCCAGTTGAAAATAAGAAATTATCTCGGAGCATTTGATGGAATGTTAGGATTAAATGGGCAGATGGGCAACTCGGGTGATACACTAAAAGAATCGAGAGAAACGTTAGGAGCAGAGCGTTTGCGTAACTTCGTTACCGAATGCATCATCGAAGGAAGATGAATGAAGTCAAGCTGAATGAATTCGAACATCAATCGGCATGAATGAAAAGCGGTTTAAATGGCAGATGCAGCAGTTAAGAATCAAAAATACAAGGCCCCCTGATAATTTGGGTCCCAGGTGAGGACCATTCCAATATTTTGTACGTTTTCGTCCAGGTCTACCGGGTCTTATATTTTCCCCAGATCAAAGCGCATGGTCCCACGGCTTCAGCGAAGACGATTTCAACGTTATCCAGAAATGGTCATTTCTGGAGGTGGCAGGATGTTTATGCATGGAAATCGATCCTCTACATCAGCCAGCGTAATTTCGACACGGCGCAACCATCGACGGCGCAACCACCGACGGCGCAACCACCGACGGCGCAACCACCGACGGCGCAACCACCGACGGCGCAACCACCGACGGCGCAACCACCGACGGCGCAAACACCGACGGCGCGTGAGGCGAGAAATATTTCGAACCTATTATGATAGAAATCCGCGAGTTTCTTGGCGGGAGATATGGCGTTCTATGCACCGCGAAGATAGGCTTGGGCATATCGAACCGCCATCATCTCGATCACTTACGATTGTTCCAGCGCGACGACAAGACGGCCAGGCCAAAAAGTGTCAAACAATATTTGTTCAAAGTTAAATCTATGTTAAGTGTTTAGAAATAAATTATAATTAAGTCGTTGAAGTCTTCAAGTTTAAATAAAGGAGTGTAGTTTTCTGTTAAATAAATTGTTTGAACTGCAAGTGCCAAGTGTGTCATCATTGGACCATACGAACGGAAAAGTGAATTAGAAACTTACCCGAAAATTTGGGAGCTAGTGTCCGCGTCATTTAATGTCTGGGAATCACCCATTGCAACCCTGAGCCCTCGACAATGTTAAACGTGGCGCTAGAAGGTGTTATTCGACGAGCGGTGGGCGAAATGCGGGGCACGATTTTCAACAGATCCAGTCAACTTATCTGCTTTGCCGACGACATTGATATAGTCGGCAGATCATCTGCGGCGGTGGAGGAGATCTACCGCAAACTGAAACGCGAAGCAGGAAGGATTGGGTTGATGATTAATACGTCCAAGACGAAGTACATGCTGGCCTGCGGATCCGAGACCGACTGAACCCGCTTGTCCAGTAATAACAAGGTCACGATCGACGACGACGAGCTGGAGACAGTCGAAGACTTTGTCTATCTCGGCTCACTGGTGACCGCAGACAATGACACCAGCCGTGAGATCCGGATGCGAATTATCAGCGGAAGTCGTGCCTACTATGGACTCCACAAGCAACTGCGGTCGAGAAGACTTAGCCCTCGCACGAAATGTAACCTGTATATGACGCTCATTAGACCGGTTGTTCTCTACGGGCACGAGACATGGATATTGCTCGAGGAGGACCTGCGTACACTCGGAGTATTCGAGCGACGAGTGTTAAGAACCATCTTTGGCGGCTTACAGGAGAACGGAGTGTGGAGGCGAAGGATGAACCACGAGCTCGCGCGACTCTACGGTGAACCCAGTATCCAGAAGGTGGTGAAAGCTGGCCGGATACGCTGGGCGGGACATGTTGCGAGAATGCCGGACGACTGTCCTGCAAAACAGGTGTTCGCTACGAATCCGGTAGGAACAAGACGAGCGGGAGCGCAACGAGCGAGGTGGTTAGACCAAGTGGAGCGTGATCTGACGAACGTGGGGTGCCCAAGATATTGGAGAACGGTTGCCATTGATCGAGTGAATTATAGGAATTATGTTCGTCAAGTTATGTCGTGAGACGGTATACTATGTAAATAAAATAAATGTTCTCATTAAAAAAGGAGCACCGCCTTTACCGTCGCTCGTTACGAACGACATCAATATGCGAAAATTCGAGTGCCCTAATAATGATGCTTTGATTTTTTATAAAAGTTCCGCGTATAAAAAACCAGTGAAATTGTTCTATACAGAAACCGGAATGAACTATATGTATCACGCTCGTGCAGATTGCACATCCGTTCCAGAGAAACACTCCACAAACAATCGCTAAGTTGAGCTGCCTCATTAGATTGTTTTATGATTTTAAAGAACAAAAACCTTTATAATGGTGCGATCCAATTCTAAGCACCAAGTCCCGCAGGTTTAAAGTACCTTATGATCTCTCCCCTTCTACGGGCAATCCTGGCGCTTCAGCATCGAAAACATTGAAAAGAAATGCCGCCGCGCCCGGACAAACAACAAGTGTCGCCTTCCTCCTAGCATAACTAAATAGGTATATTGTAGGGTTTGATGTTTAACAAAGCAAAAAGCAAGTAAAAGCAACCCAACCCCCATCAGCATTCATCCCTCGAGGTTGGAAACGAATCCTACTTGTAGGAAAAATGAGCACTTGCACATAGTTTTTCCTGGTATCGATTTTTGTTCCTTTCCCGACTTATGACTGCGTTCATACATTGTATTTTTCTTGTTCACACATATGAAATCAAGCAACATGTAATGTGAGTCATATGTTATCAATTTCTATTCTACTTTTTTAGCACCTGTTAATTTTGAAAATGCTGCGAAAATGTGCCATTATAATTTGGAAATATTACCCCATCAACAGCAATACAACTCAATTTAATTTGGAATATGATACAACAAGTATTTACAAATACAGAATTGATTCCAAAAATACTAAAACGCAGATAAATTAACTCGGTTATCAGTATGTTTAATTTTAAAAAATATTGTTTTTTATTACCACAATTATTAACAGCTATATTTGTCTCAGGAAAATGTGGGAGTCTGGAGTTACCTCTATGCCCGATGTTTTGAATTTAGCATTCGGATGATGAATAGGTAGTTGGGAAAAGTACTTGTTTGTCTTGGAATGAGTAAATATTTTCGATAAAATCGGTTCTAGTGGGTTGCAACTTAAATTATGTACAATAATCATTGAAAGATGCCGCACGTTTTTCTAAATTAAGGACTGTTCGAGCAATAGAGTAATGTATGCCACTAAGAAATCATATTTAGTTGAAAATTTCCTGAGAAATCAAAGGAACAATCTACCGTCCCTAATCTATCACTTCGCTCCACAGTCCAAAACAATTTACGTGATAACTTTTCTCGCTTTGCAGCTTTGCAAGCTCATCTCTTCAGCGTTTGTGAACAACATGGTCTGCATCACATAGAACGTATTTTTTTCATAATTGATCCACTACTGATTTTTTTAAATGATTTCTTAAAGTTGAACTATACGAAAAACTGTCTCCAGGATTCCAGGATTCGTTTCATTTACTTAGGGGAGATGCAGGCTATTTATATGCTGGCGAAATGCGCCTATTTATAATTTAAGCAAAATTTCAGTTTTTCTGGCAAAATTTCAGTATTATTATTATATTAAAAATGCTAGAAACTGATAACTCTCAAACCACAAAATTGAAATTTTATAAAAATCTACATCTTTTATAATTTTATGGAATAAAACAAAAGTTAGGGTTTCCATATTATGAAATCAGTTCGTCTGTAAGAAAAACTTTATCAAATCTGTTTTGAGATCTTCAATTCTCTTTTAAGGTATTGATTAGGGCTTACATTCGAAGTTTAAGTTATTAAAAATAAAAAAAAACATTATTTTTCTATTTTATCTGTTACTTTAGGATAGAGGCCCTTTACAAACATGATGTGGCCCTACAAAAACACGTTCTTGTCATTATTATATCTTCACATAGGCTTAAATTTGCTGAATTTTTTATGTTCATCAGAATAAGAAATAAACATCACCCAAGTTAACGTTTTGAGCTATTTTACGTTTAAAAGTCAAAATATCACATCAAAAAGTATCAAAACCTTGTATGAATTTTTAATTTTTTTTTTTTTGAGTTTGTAAATTAATAAAAAAAAATTATGCCTTGTGTTTAAAGCTTATTACCCTCAAAATGATTAGATATGTTGTTTTACCAGCCATTTCGCCGAACAGCTGTAGACGCATTTAAGCCGCGCATTTGGGAAAACTTTCCCTTAACTCAGTTTTTTTTTATTTTGTCACGTAGCCCTCTCTGGCTCCAAGAGCCAGAGTAATAATTCTCGGTACCTGATTACTCATATTTATGTTGAATACAATGTGGTATTGCTTTCGAACATTTCAAATTATTTATTTTAAATATTGAACTTTACTTTTCTAAAATAAAGATAAAAAATCTTTTTCAAATAAGGTAATAGTTTCATGTTTCCACAAAAAAAATCTGAATGATTGAGTCAAGACCCATCTCTGTGTTGCCTGAATTTGTATTAAAAATCATCTATAAACCTTCCTTGGCGGTTAGGGTCTATATTAGACTGAGTCGGTTTAAGGTCAATTTTGAATTTCTCGAACCCTGGAATCAATGCTTCGTTTTGGTCCAAAACTCAACCATGAGCGGGCTCGATTCCACAGAAGAAACAAAAATTATGTTGATTTTTCAGTAAAAAATATTCAATTTTCCCATTTAAACTTAAAAGTTCAAATTTACTCATGTAAACGTTACTTAAAGATTCTGCAAAAAATCGTGGATGAGTTTAAAACCATATCGAAGCTTTTTAGACCCCAGAGTTTGCGAAATTCGAAATACAGAGATACAGTAATTCTATGAAAATCGGACTTTTTGGACTTTTACTATTCAAACTGCAATATCTCTGAAACTACGATACATTTTTTATTGAAATTTTGCAGAGTGATTTTTGAAATATAAAGCTAGCATGTCTGAAGTTTTTAAAAAGTTCTATCGATGAGATCAAAAGTTACGCGAGGTGCAATATTTCAGGCATGAACCTAGAAATGCGATTTCTATAGAATTTTGGACGAATGTTTCCATAGGAAAATCATATTCTCTGTTTAACAACCAGTAAATCTATTTCAACCAAAAAATCAAAACAATATTGCAAGATTCTGATTTCAAAACACAAATGGATCATTTATTCCATTTTATCTTTTCTTCATTGCTTTTGTCAGACATTTTTTGTCTGATTGGTGGATGGAAACGATATTGTTCTCATGAATCGTCCAAAATTTTATAGAAATCGCATTTCTAGGTTCATGCCTGAAATATTGCAGCTCGTGTAACTTTTGATCTCATAGATAGAACTTTTTGAAAACTTCAGACATGCTATCTTTATATTTCAACAATCACTCTGCAAAATTTCAATACAAAATGTATCGTAGCTTCAGAGATATTGCAGTTTGAATGAGAAAAGTCCAAAAAGTCCGATTTTCATAGAATTACTGTATCTCAGACCACACAAACTCCAGAAAGCTCAAATTTTGTGATATAATAGTGAGATAGTTGATCTATCTAACGCAAAAAAATTTGAGCAAAAAATATCATCAGAGTTAAAAGTTATGGAAGTTCAAAGTCGAGGTGACAGTACGCGTGCTTCCGATTTCTATACAATTATGAACGGTACTGTAAATCTACCGATGTATAAATATGCGGGGGTCTAATAGAAGTTTAGACGGCTATCTCGGAACTTCTGTCTTAAAAAAGACATCAAATTTAACTTTTGTTTTGGTTAATTTGATTATTATTTTACTAGAACATTTCCGAATTCTCAAAAAGGCATGATGAATTGAATGTGCGCTTTGTGTTACATTGACCCGAACAGCTTTGGAAGGTTGAAAAGACACGAACGATACGAATTTATTTAAACGACTATTTATAACCGAAACAACAAATACTTCTAGAATTAGTTTTTTTACCAAATGGAAAGGCATATTTTCACGGATGTTTGTTTGAAAAGCTGCCATTTCTCTCTCGGTTTATATTTTTTTATGAAATTTTCACACAAAAGTCTTTGACAGAACACAAAGATACAGCTTTTTCCGTAAAAAAGGGAAATTTTAATTGCTTCACTTAATTTGCTGTATCTTTGACAATTTTCATTGAAAATTTTGAAATTTGGTCCAATGATGTAAAAATGTTCGATCTAGTACCACGCCAGGTTTCGTCAACATCGATGAACGTGATCAAAAATGGTGCCGGGTAAAAAATGAGGTTCGAGAGGAGGAACTTCATTCCTGCATTGTTTAGAAATAAAAATTGTTCCAACAGAGGGGGTATTTAAACCCAGGAGCAAATATAATCTTTAAACAGGACCTTAGGAAGAACGGCCTCATGGTGATCCATTTATTTCTATGAAATATTTGTTCAAAGAAATATTTCTTATTACTTTTTACTTAATCATTTTAACGTTCTTTTACATAAAAAGTGTTATGAATTACTTAGAATATTTTGAAAAGACATTCGAAAACCTGTAGAATGATAAACATGATTTGTATAAGGAATCCTTTGGTAACAAATTAGAGAACATACTTTCATCTATGGTTAAAATGTCTGAATTAGCTCTATCTATAATCTGGTCAATCTAGCTTGTTTGTTTTGTACGAAAAATAAGTTTTTATAAGGAAGACTTCGATTTGTTTAAAAAAAACTTATTCTATGCTCGAATCAAATAATCTACAAAACTCTTCAACAATTTCGAAGATTTTAACCATTGATCAAAATAAACTATCTTCAATCTTCAAAAGTAAAATTAATTGATGGAAGTTTTGCGATTCAAACCTGATACTTGTGAGTTCGATTCAAATTCAAGTTTTAGTTCGAAATTTAGCTCTCGATAAAACTGCAATAATAATATTATTAAATTTTTTAACGATGTTAAATATTTCCATGTTTCATCATTCGAATTTTTATTTAGTAAAAATGAATTCCTTAAATAAAATCCTGTGGATGTTTTTTTTTCTCAAATAAAAACTGTCTGGCTTTTGTTACTTATTTAAAATTTTAAAATTGAAATAACAATCCAAATCATTAGTCTGCGATCTCTTGCAATTTGAAATCCTCAACGAAATAGTAATCTTGATAATGATAACTCATTTATGAACATAATGTATTTTTTTTAACTTTCATCAGAGGCTTTTTAAAAGTCTGAACTTCAAATATTTATTCTGTATCTGAATTCTGAATCTGAATATGAATTCAGGGTCAAAATTCAGATACATGAATATGAATTGAGGTTCAGAATTCAGATACAACATCAATATTCAAAATTAAGATAAAGCTTAGAAATGAGTTAAAATTATCAAGAATACTTATTGTGAAATTTCAATTTTGGATCTTTTTCCGAGTCCAAAATTTCAATTTTTGATCTTTTTTGGAGTTTCAACACGATTTCTGAAATGTAAAAAAAAACTTTTCCTGATTTAAGATTCCAAATTTATATTTGGATATGAGCCAAAAATTGAAATTTGTTTCAGAACCCTCATCAATATAGTTTTTTTTTTATATTTGATGTCTTGGGGTTCAATCTAAATTTATTATTCTTTTTTTTAATCTGAATTAGAATATGATTTCTAATGATTAGTATTATTTAGAGTTTTCAATTACGGATCACCATTTTGAAGTTTTGAATTCTGCAATAAAAAAAAAAGTGGAACTTCGGATCTGAATGTGAAACAAAAACTCAGGATAATTTCTTAAGCTATGATCATTTGCATTTTGGCAGCTTTGTGTGCAATGAAATAGACTACCTTGTCCACTTTTGAGGATGTCTATGTTTTCGTGTTTTTAAGAAATTTACGATGAAAAAGGACATGGTAAAAATATTTTTGCACAATTACTTCGGGAATCTTTCGTTGTCGAATTAAAAACTTATGAACTGTTGATTTTTTTTTTGGCCAAATAGATAATTTGTATAAGAAGACTCACTAGAATGCACACTAGGGTGTCCCAAAATTGCATTACTTCTGGGAATCTGGGGGCTCACCCTCCAAATGGTAGATTAGGATGTGCCGAACAAACTTTTGTATGGGGCCGACTAAAAAAAAATCATGTTTAGAGGTTCCGCAAGCGCGATCTTTAAAAAAAGTCCACTTTCAAAAGATTTGATTTTAAATAAATTCTGGGTCCAAAAATGTTCATAAAATTTATATATTTTATATTTTTTTAATTTTGTTTGAGTTAAAAACTACACGTAAAAAATACAAAATGAACCAAATTTGTATCAAAATGTAAAACTAGCAAGCTATTTTCAAGAAAAAAAATTTTTTTGGTCCAAAAATTTTGAATTCAACTGACCAAAATGTGTACCAAGCGTAGAATATTTTTGATATCAATGCCATCAAAAGATGCGGATTTTTGTGCACTTAAACTTTGCTGAACAAAACATGTGGTTTGTATCAACGTGTGAACAGCTATTCACGATTTAATGCTTAACAAAAATAACAAATTAGGATATTTTTTATTTAATTTATCAAATTTGTCTTAATAAATACCTACTTTAAAATAAAAATACCTGCAAAAAAAAGGACTCTGATGGTTTAAAGGAGTCATCAGAAGGCCATATGCCGAATTTGAGCAGAATCGGACAACAGGAAGGGGTTGCACTGAATCTAAAGTGTGAAAGGGATTCTGAGACATAGTGTTCTAAAGAAGCATAAAAAACTGGTTTTTTATCATGCATTTTTGTCTTTACCAATCGATTGCTTGATTATGAAGGTTTTATTAAAATTTCAATTAAGACTAACATTTCACTTGAAGACTGCAACTCGATTGGACTTAAAACAAAAAAGTTATGGCTGTTCCAAGATTGTATTTTTGTGGTAAATTGTCGTTTATCACACAATGAGTACTTTTTACTCATTGAGTTTTACAGGACAATTTGTAACCAAAATACAATCTTTGAACAGCCATAACTTTTTTGTTTTAAGTCCAATCGAGTTGCAGTCTTCAAGTGAAATGTTAGTCTTAATTGAAATTTTAATAAAACTTACATAACCAAACAATCGATTGATAAAGACAAAAATGTATGATAAAAAACCAGTTTTTTATGCTTCTTTAGAACACTATGTCTTAGAATCCCTTTCACACTTTAGATTCAGTGCAACCCCTTCCTGTTGTTCGATTCTGCTCAAATTCGGCATATGGCCTTCTGATGACTCCTTTAAACCATCAGAGTCCTTTTTTGCAAGTATTTTGATTTTAAAGTAGGTATTTATTAAGACAAATTTGATAAATTAAATAAAAAATATCCTAATTTGTTATTTTTGTTAAGCATTAAATCGTGAATAGCTGTTCACACGTTAATACAAACCACATGTTTTGTTCAGCAAAGTTTAAGTGCACAAAAATCCGCATCTTTTGATGGCATTGGTATCAAAAATATTCTACGCTTGGTATACATTTTGGTCAGTTGAATTCAAAATTTTTGGACCAAAAAAATTTTTTTTCTTGAAAATAGCTTGCTAGTTTTACATTTTGATACAAATTTGGTTCATTTTGTATTTTTTACGTGTAGTTTTTAACTCAAACAAAATTAAAAAAATATAAAATATATAAATTTTATGAACATTTTTGGACCCAGAATTTATTTAAAATCAAATCTTTTGAAAGTGGACTTTTTTTAAAGATCGCGCTTGCGGAACCTCTAAACATGATTTTTTTTAGTCGGCCCCATACAAAAGTTTGTTCGGCACATCCTAATCTACCATTTGGAGGGTGAGCCCCCAGATTCCCAGAAGTTATGCAATTTTGGGACACCCTAATGCACACGTTTTTCGATCTAGATACATAATGCGAAATATGGAAACAGAAATACAATTTAGATTTTGATAATTTGGAGCCAGAACTCTGAAATGAGTTTAATCTAATAAAAGTTAGTATTCAGAAATGAATTTCTATCATCAAGTAAGAAAATTTTGGAAATCTGTAGCAGAATTCAAAACCTGGTATAAGTTTTCAAGGTTTTGGTATCTAAGCAAAGATTGTTTATCTTGAATAACCTTCCTCAATCATCAAAACTTGATTAAGAATTTTAAAATTTGAGTATAGAGTAGAACACCTCGTATGCTTTTCTGGACCCTCATGGGGGGTTAATTTTCTACACGGCACCATTTTTTATTACGTTCATTGATTTTGACGAAACCTGACCTGGGTACTAGATCAAACATTTTTACATCTTTGGACCATATTTCAAGTTTTTTCCATGAAAATTGTCAAAGTTACAAAAAAAAATAGTTAAGCAATTCCATATTTTCCGTTTTTTACGGGAAAAGCTGTATCTTTGTTTCTATTAGTTGTAAAGACTTCAAATTTATTAAATCGTTAGTAGGATAGTTGAACTGAATTGTGTGAAAATTTCATGAAAAAAATATCAACCGAGAGAGAAATGGCAGCTTGTCAAAGTTGGAAGTGGGTGCGCAGCTTAACGCGATTTCATTCTTTTTTGAACGCAACTGTAGATCCAAGTTTCATGTAAGCCCAGCAGAAAAGCCCGCTTTTCAGCTTTATTTCAATACTTAATATCAGTGTTTCAAATAAAACGAGTACGAATTGAAGATCCTTGCCTCGTTCAACGCTACACTCGCGAGTGAACGATGCTTTGAAGAGGGGAAAATACACAAAAACACGAAGGACACTCACTCAACTTGGCTGGTGTTCATGAAGTAATATGCATTCGAGGAAGCAAAATCGAAAAAGCAAACGAATGGAACTCACTCATCACGACCTCCAAGCTTGAGGCAATCGAATTCGAAGGCAAGCACAATGTCGAATTGCCTTGTTTGCGCCTGGTTCGAATGCTTAAGGATAATTCTGCTATTGCTCAGCTACCACAGACGGGCAGCTCGTTTTTTCGTTTTTTTTTTTCCTCTTTGCACCGGGCGCTTTCCTTACGCTTCAAACAACGTGTGCGATTCGTTTGGTTGTCGTTGTTGTTGCTTCAACCTTTTCGCTGAGCTTGAAGATGCTCGCCTCAACACAAGCTGTCGGCATGAGGCATTCAAATTCAATTTCAATATAGTTTTGATTACTGGAAAAACTATTTGAAATTGGACATATTTCCATATTTTCAAACGAAATTTGAAATTCATTCTTAAATTGGAATTTTTCAAACCAAGGGTGAGCAAATCGCAGCCTGCCGAGAGTTTCTTAAAAATATTTTTTCAAAAAATTCTCGTATAAGAATATTTAAGACAGATTGTATTAATAATACATAAACCAGAAATGAACAAAACGTGTCCTGCGGGCCGGTTGCGACCTAGTTGCGGCCTGCGAATATATTCTCAAATTATATTATATTTTTTAATAAATCGGGGATGAATAATATGTTTATAGTTTGTTCAAATATGCACTTAACGTGTTTTATTTTGCATTTACCTCACAATCATTTGGTTGAACTTTTTTTTATAGAAATTTAAATTCTAGTAAAATGATCGGAGCACCACTTAAAAGCACATGATTATGATTATTATTTCACTTCATCCATCACAATGTTGTTTGATAAAAATACTTAACTTAATATATGCTCAAATATAATAAAATTAATGGGCTTGTGATATAGCTCGGTTGGCAAGTTAGTTGCTTCCTGAGCCGATGTCCGTGAGTTCGAGCCCAAAAGTAAACATCGATCACAGTTGTACCGGATAAGTTTTTTAATGACTGTTCGCCAACTGCTTCGTTGATATAAGTCGTGAATGACATGAAGATGTTAAAACGACTATAATCGAAACAAAAAAAATAAACTTAATATTACAAACACTTGAGCAAATTCAAATATTTTAACCATATTGAAAAACATAAATCAAATTTTCTAAAATAAAAGTAAAAGATTCAAATTTTTAGGTTCAAACATGCAAACTTAATCCAAATTTATAATTTCAGTTTGAATTTTGGTTTTAGAAAAATACAATATCAATGTGAAAATACACCGCAAATAATCTTTCTTTATTTAATCTTAATCTGGATCTTTATCGACAAATATTTTTCATGGAGACTCAATTCCATAATGATTATCCTGGGCAAGCCATTTTTTCAAAATAAAAATTGATTTATTTTTTCATAAAACAATTTTAAAGAGAATAACCTCAAATTCTACATTTTATTTGTGATTTTCAGCTTAATTATGTTCAACCCTCAAAACCCCCCGTTCCTACGGCCATGCTTTAAATAAATAACATTGTTGTCATTGTCATGTCATTGGCATGTCATTGTCATGTCATTGTCATGTCATTGTCATGTCATTGTCATGTCATTGTCATGTCATTGTCATGTCATTGTCATGTCATTGTCATGTCATTGTCATGTCATTGTCATGTCATTGTCATTGTCATTGTCATTGTCATTGTCATTGTCATTGTCATTGTCATTGTCATTGTCATTGTCATTGTCATTGTCATTGTCATTGTCATTGTCATTGTCATTGTCATTGTCATTGTCATTGTCATTGTCATTGTCATTGTCATTGTCATTGTCATTGTCATTGTCATTGTCATTGTCATTGTCATTGTCATTGTCATTGTCATTGTCATTGTCATTGTCATTGTCATTGTCATTGTCATTGTCATTGTCATTGTCATTGTCATTGTCATTGTCATTGTCATTGTCATTGTCATTGTCATTGTCATTGTCATTGTCATTGTCATTGTCATTGTCATTGTCATTGTCATTGTCATTGTCATTGTCATTGTCATTGTCATTGTCATTGTCATTGTCATTGTCATTGTCATTGTCATTGTCATTGTCATTGTCATTGTCATTGTCATTGTCATGTCATTGTCATTGTCATTGTCATTGTTATTGTCATTGTCTTTGTCATTGTCATTGTCATTGTCATGTCATTGTCATTGTCATTGTCATTGTCATTGTCATTGTCATTGTCTTTGTCATTGTCATTGTCATTGTCATTGTCATGTCATTGTCATTGTCATTGTCATTGTCATTGTCATTGTCATTGTCATTGTCATTGTCATTGTCATTGTCTTTGTCATTGTCATTGTCATTGTCATTGTCATTGTCATTGTCATGTCAGTGACCATCTGTTCCACACACAGCACCTTGGATTTCACTATTCACCACGCTTTGAAATAGTTCTCCCAGCGCATCGTGTGCATTTGTGGTTGCCTCATCCTTAGCGCCGAGCTTGAAGATGCTTGCCTCAACACAAAATGCTAGCTTGAGGCATTCATATTCAGTAGGGTAATCGAGTATCGATCGTTAGGCCTCTTAAGGCATCAGGAAGCAAGGAACTCTTGAGGGATATACATTCCCTACAGCAAATGAATCGCGTCACTCAGAACGAATTCTGCTTATAAAGGGGAGGTTTGCATGAACGTGTAGGAATCGTCTCCGGTAGCACAGGGCGAGCGCTCAAATTGTGTTATTTGAGTGCTTCAGGGGGAAAAAAGCATGAGCTATGGAAACACTGCTTAATATCGATAATGGCATTAAATGTTTAGCGAATCTAATGGGCGATGGAAGCGAAAAGTTATTCTTTCTCTCCTTGAGAAAAACCCCTTTAGAACTGTCAAAAGTTGGGTGAAATTATAGCTGCATCCCACTTGCACTAATGCAAAACCATCACCCAAATTCGTCAGCGCTTCCATCGCCTATTGTATCACCAACTTTGGAAAGGCTCAGGAAGCTGAGTAAAGAGCCTGCTCTATGAAACTTCTGGTTTTTGGAACTGAAATAAAATAAACAATACAAGAACAATTTGAATTGATAATAATCAGACTATAAAAATAAATTGCAAATTAATGTGACGTTCCGAGGTGATATAACGTAAAAATTTAATAAAGGAAGCACCGTATCGTCAACACGTTCTTTTTACCCGAGGGAGAAATTGAAAGGGTGCACATTTACCGACATACTTATGTATGTATGTGTGTATGTATGTATGTAAACATGTATTCGCATATCTACGATGTCTTACCTCGTCCCGAACACTCGCTGTGACACACTTATTTCCCAGTAATACCGGCCATTGTTTAGCACCCTGGTGCCCCGAATCCCGGCCGTGCCCTTGCTCCAGTTCGGGTGAAAATGCACCGTCCGATTGTTGGCACCACTGAGCCACACCTCCTTGGAACGGTCCCGCTTGCTCCAGTCCCACTTGTCCTCGCACCCGTTCTGCAGCGGCTTCTCGCACCGATATTCGTGCGCGTCTTCGTCCACTTCCGGTACCATGACCAGCTGTTCACTGTTGCTGCTGCCATCGGAGGAGGTACTGGAACTGGAACTGTTGCTGGACATTGTGGCGCCACCGCCACTTGCATGGGCGCCACCGGCTCCTGCTCCGTTGCTTCCGTGTGGCGCCACTATGTGGTGCACCATCGCATTACTTCCGGTCGGGGCGACATTGTTGGGGCCCGTCGTGATGCTCAGGAGCCCATTCGAAGTGGAACAAGGCGAAACTTGAAGGGAGTTACGACTTTCCTGGATGGTCATCTGGAATGAACCTTGTGCTTTGTGCGATTGTTGAACGTGACTGTCTGTCTATGCTGCTGATCCTGGTGGGTTGCTGTTTGCTTTGACTAGCTCATTTCATTGTCATCAATGTAGATGGGAGGCACCTTTGGGTGTTTTCAGATTTGTTTGACTATCAAAGGGCTAAGAGCGGTTTGATTGACAAAAGTTGATATTGATAAGTTTGGTTTTGAGTCAGGATTTTGTTGTTAGCCTCCGAGTTGTTCAATTATCGCTACGTTCTACGTGGTTCTACGGTGTCTATCTAAATAAGTCACGTTTCTGCTATCGTGCTCATATGAGGGGGTGGTTCAGTAGTATTTCCCGTAGCTGTCGCGATCGGCCATCGAACCCCGCTGATGGTGATGTTGTTGTTGTTCGTTGCGAGCCCTTCGAGTACGCCTCGGTCGAACCACCAGATCCCTATCGCTGTAGTACAACTTGTGATTGCCGACAGTCCTGGACCGATAACGGTTCCCTCCGTGCTTGCCACCGTTTTCCAGGTGGTTGTTGTTCGGGTGCACCAGGAACGAATTGTAACAACGTAGAACCAATTTGTTACAAAATTCGCAAATTTTTTTCAAAAACAACAAGATAAGTAGCAAACTCATACGAGTGTCCTTTAAATCACGCGTGGAAAAACGAGCACCGAACACTGGAGAGCTGCTTGAGCTTAAAAACACTTCAGCACTGCAGGAAATCTTTTATGTAGCATTACATCCGCTCGATTCCTTTAGATAAATATTTACAAAATACTCTGGGATTGATTAAAGTTGGAATGCTGCCAGCGCGATGTAATTGGTCTCGGTTCGGAACAAGGGGCACACTGCGCCGACGCGTGTTTTCAGGATGCGACCGACATCTTGGAAAATCGCGAAATCTTCCTGACTAGACAACTTTTCAAAAACACTATTTTTCCAGACCTTACTTTATATGACTGTGGAAGCCAATCCACTTATCGAATCTTCACTACTTAAACGCACTATTTCGTACATCGACCGGAAACGATTATTATCGATAGTGTCCCGAAAGCACGAACGAAAGTCACACTAGCGAGCGCTCCCCCTCAACAAGGCAGTGTCTGTACTTCAGCAACCAACCAGGAAAATTTTGTCCTTGCTGTAGGGATATCCGTTCGCTTTGCCACCCTCGGTTCGACTGACACGACACGAACGACACATCCCAGGATTCAGAAGGAATGGGAAATGCACACGCACGGGCCACGGCGATATTATGGGTTTTTCTTTCAACGGTGACTCGCAGTCGTGCACTTGTTGGTGTGCGCGTGATTTTCACTCTAGATTCGTTGATTTGGCGGTTTTGTCAACCCTTGCGGGGAAGAATTGAAAACATTCAAATAAGCCGAGAAATGAAAAAAAAATCTTGAGAAACCCGCTGATTTTTAGCAGTTTAATTTGAAATTTTTGAAGATAAAATCAGTAACCTTTGAATTCTTGATGTTTTTTTTTCTTCTCGCAATATCTAACATATCCGGTGCAACTGGGTTCGATTTTCATTTTTCATCTAAGAACACGTGGCCATCAGCTTAGACGACTTTCGTTCT
Organism: Uranotaenia lowii; assembly: GCF_029784155.1. Taxonomy (NCBI): domain Eukaryota; kingdom Metazoa; phylum Arthropoda; class Insecta; order Diptera; family Culicidae; genus Uranotaenia; species Uranotaenia lowii. The sequence goes on along the minus strand of NC_073692.1, from coordinate 102,596,655 downwards.
ACCATGTTGACCGTTGATTGAAATCATTAGATCTAAACACAAAACGCCTGAGTTTAGACTACGAATACAATTTTAAATAATGTAGCATTAAAAAAAAAGAAAAAATAATATGATCTTATTTCTAGCTCATTGTATAGTTTGGGCTTTGCGTTTAAATTCAGAATTCATTGACACATACCACCAAATACGAGAATTCTCGTTTTTTCGATTGCCGCGCTTGCTAAGAAGCATGACTGAAATGTTATAAATTTATTTAATATGTGGTTTAAGAGATATAGAATGCTAATTTTGATGTTGTCCGGTTAAGATTTCTTAGCGCTCGCGGTTAATGTTTTTAAAAATGCTTTGGTTTTATGTAAAAAGGGGTAACGTTATATTGAAGAATCAAATACCTTCAACTGGGGCAACGTGCAATACTTTTCAACTTCAATGGCTTCAAAAAATCTCACATCCACAGATAAATCATACCCTTTATGCATCAAAAGTTTTAAGGTTAGTGGGACATCAAACTGACGTAGTCAGAAAAAATATTGGTTTCTTCAGTTATTTTTAATATTTTTTAAAACATGCGATTTTCACTGTATTTAGAAAAAGGGGTAACTTGCAACAAACTTGGATTTTTAAGAAAAATCTAATTTAAACGTATGTAAATGGATAGTTTTTGATAAATTTTAGATGCCATAAAAGCCATTACGCATTAAAACACCAATTGCAGTAATTTCTGGTTCTCTTGAAACTATTTTTTTTTCTGAAAATAAGGATATTGCATACATTTAGGGGTAAAAAATACTACAAAAATTCTACTAGCTGAAATCATAAAAATAAATGTTTGGATGAATGAAATTTCATTGTTGACAAATGCGTGATTCAAAACAAAATCATATTCCAACATATGGAAACGAGATTTACAAGGTGTCTCTTTGAATTGCATTTTGTTGCATCTTACCCCAGACTGGAAATGAATTATGAAAATATTGATTGAAAAAAAATTGGGTCATTGTTCGAAAAATATTTTTACACCAACATTGTTGAAATAGGATGATTCAACCAGTAAAAAGTTTGTAGTTTAAGCCAATCCGTCATACTGGGTATAGTTTTTTACGGCATCGGAAAATGTAAAAATTCTACACTTGTTCAAGGATGATTATTCAACCAGCGGACAAAATCACGAAAAAATGTGTGGTAGAATTTTTTTTTGTTTCTTTTTCATTCACCACATTAATTACAAATTAATGTGTCCGCTGAGCACGAGTCGATAAAAATATTCAAGAATATTGTCCCTTTCATTGAAAGATGGATTTCGTGCAATGTTTTGAAGTCGCAGTTATCCGTATAAAGCTTAAATGAAAAGCGGTTAGCGTGAAGAAATCCGACAGATTTTATACTGATTTGACAGATCGCACAAATTTCGTAGTTTTGAATGCGCCGTCCAATTTTTTCTATATGTATGATCTTATTTCCTATACTAGATTATTAACCGTACAAAACTACTTTTTTTAACTTCTCATAACGATTTGTTACATTTTAACGACAACAAAATCGAATTCAACCAGCATAAAAAGTCAAAGAGTATCAAAGACGCATTTATCGCATCAAAATCTTCGTCATGCCAAAATCGTTAATTCTCAGGTTATAGAAAAATGTGTTTTCAATAATGTAGAAGCTTCCATCCTCTTCCCCAGAAGAGGGGAGAACTTCCTTAAAAAAACTTCTTCAAATTTTACCCTCACATAGCAGAATGGCTAGCATTTCCTTGAAAAGTTCCCAAGTTATGCTTGCGCGCTCGTAATTAATTCAATCTCAATGAATTCCAAGGATAATAATATTTTATTCCGATGACTTCATGCTTTGTCCTAGCTCTTGCAAAAAAAAAAGATTTATTATTCAAGAATTTACTTCTAAACTTTTCAATAAAATTAGTGAGTGAGAGTGATTTTTTTAACAGTGTTTACTGCTCCGGCTAGCCAACCCCACGGAAGTCTACCGTCGCGCGGTTAGAAATTATTCCAGTAACCGCAATATAACTAAAATGGGCAACATTTCTTAAAAATAATTTGTGATTTTTATTATTTTTTTTTTTTATTTTGATTTATATGGTTTTTGTTATGTTTATATTTTCATTAGTTTTTGTCTTCTTTTTCATTTTCATTTTTTTTAAAACTTCATTAGTTGTGTTTTTAGTTGTATTCTTCATTTTTGAGGCCAATTCAAAGTATTTCATTTGTAGCTCTCAGGTGCCCAAAACCGACTAAATGAATCCCAGAAAGTAGATTTCGAATTTTGAAAAATCTATTTTTCGAAGATCATATACCTTCTCTTTTTTCTATTACGTAATTTTTAATTAGATAATTTTCAAGAAAACTTTCAAAAATAGGTAAAACTTCATTTTACATATTTTTATATTTTATTTGGCATAACTGAGCCTTTAAAAATAAAAAATTTAATTCAATGATCAACTTTCCCGAAGACTGCGAGCGATACTGACTTCAAAGAAAAAATGTTATGAAGTTTATTTGTTGTTAATTTTTTTCCAATATCGCAAAATACAGGGAAATTTCAAAATAGAAGATTGAAATTTAATTGAATCTTTGATATTTTAACATGCGTCACAAAATAAAATTTAATGTGCCGGTCACTAGCTCAAATATATCGGGTTCTATTCGATTAATCATAAATAAGAATAGAAGTAATGATATTTTTTTCTGCTGAAAAAATAGTTGTTCTCATGAAAATATAATGTTTAAAGAGATTTCGTACATTTTTCATAATTTTTGGCTGTGTCGACATTTCACATCACAACTTACGCTATCTCACACATGAGGACAGCACTTTACGTCATTTTGCCACAGTTGATTTGCGCTTTTTCTCTGCCTCCGTTTATCCGTGTTGCGTTCACCGCGCTTCACAGTTCAAGCTGTCACTTTTGCTCTTTCGCTTCATTCTTTCGGTAGTGCTCAAAAAATGGCGAGTCGTGGTCAAAATCGTCGTGCGACACAAGAAGTCGATAATACCATTTCGTACGTCCAGTGCGATGGCCTGGTAAGTTTTAATCGTTAGTTAAGTTAAAGTGCTACTTGATAATCAATTAGACTTGTTGAAAATCTGTAAACTTGGGCTGAAGAAGCACCCATTCGATATGCTTACTAACCATGCTGAGGTAGCAAAAATTGGGCTACGTTCTCAGAATAAAATGGGTAGTCCGAAGACAACGCCATGAAAAAAGATGCCAAAGTTTTGTTTGTTGTCGAGTTCTTTTTTTTAAATTTCTAGTTTCTCTTAAGTTCTAACATTCATGGGTGGCAAAACTCCTCAGATCGACTTGTCCAGTGAAAGAGAGTGCATTTTTTTCGTCTGCTCCCCCAATCTGTCAACACATAAAAGTGAGCGAGAGCATTCACATCCGCTGATGAAGAGAATTCCCTTCTCCGGAAAAATCTGTAGCGCATTGTGTTGAGGAGAAATCTCAGAGCTAACTCAGTTTATTCTTGGTACGTTCACGAGAAAAGATCCAAATCAAAGGTCCCAGAGGTGTCCTGAATTTATAGAAGCCGTCTTGATCTTAATTCCAATTGATTTTGTAATAAAAACAGTTTAACTTCTTAAACCAATGGTAATCTTCGGTTCAGATGATATTTTGAACGGTGTTTTTTGGTATAAACTACAAGCCTCCTAACTTCTCTTCTCTTCTGTTGCATAAATTAAGGCGTTTACTGCACCGCTATTTCGCCTCAATTTATGCAATCTAAGAAGAGCTGCATTGTATTTCCACCAATCTACTGATGTCCTGAAAAATCATGTTTTTGTTCTTCGCGGTGTCCTGATTTTTTGACTGAACCACCTGGCACCTCTTCTTCGAACGCTACCTTTTGCAAGAAAAAAGAATCCAAAACAGCTAACAGCAGTGGGCAGAAATTGTTTTTATTTTTTTTACGTTATGTGGCGGGAGTCCATATAATTTTTTTCTTCATTTACTCTGAGGTGTATGACTGAAACACAGAGCGCTCTTTGTTAAGAATTCTCTTTCTCCCACTCAGATGCGAACGCTCTCACACTTGCCGTGCGACCGTGCGAGTCACTTACAGCTCGTGTAAACTCGGGTAACGAGTGGAGCACGATCAGCGAAAGAGGATTACACTCGGAAGCCGAACTAAAAACAGTGTTGTTTTCTCCCGGCTCTTTGTTGTTTAAGAAGAGCCGACCAACCCTGCTAGCATTTGTTAATTTCTAGCATTTGTTAATTTCTAGCATTTGTTAATTTCTAGCATTTGTTAATTTCTAGCATTTGTTAATTTCTAGCATTTGTTAATTTCTAGCATTTGTTAATTTCTTGCATTTGTTAATTTCTAGCATTTGTTAATTTCTAGCATTTGTTAATTTCATGCATTTGTTAATTTCTGGTAATTGCTAATTTCGGGCATTTGTTTATTTCTACCATTCTACCAACTTTTATCATTTTGTACGTTTTTTTCTGTTCGTTTTAAAGAGATTGTTAATGCTAGTAAGTTAATGCGATAATGCAAATAGCAACTACTCGCAGCGAGAATCTGAAAAAAGGCAACGTCGCTTGAACTGTCCTCGCATAAGAAAAGCTCAGTACGCCCATGGGTTGTTACCGTTGTTCGCTTATGCTCGTTTGAGGTGGGTGTAAAAGCCAGATCCCGGCAATGATACAGGATTTGTCTATGTATCGTGTGACCAACATCTTTTAAATAAGTGCTCGTGAAACTCGTTTAAAGCTTTTTTTTCCTCAGATTTAAGCTTTTTTTGCCTTGAGAGTATAGGAGATGCATACTCAAATCTGAAGAAAAAGGCTTAAATCTGAGACATGTGCTCCACACGGATTGTGCCGGGATCTGTATACATGGGAATTCTGTTTCTCAGTTTCTCATGCATAGTTAGCTAGTGTAGAGCAAAGGCTTTACAATTCACGGGAGCTTTTCACAAACATGCCCTCTGGCCCAAAATTTCTACACCTACCAAGCCTTCTTCTATTGGCGCACTAATTCCTGTGTCTATCCACCTTTCTTTCATATTTCTATAAAAATAAAATTCTCTAGTTTTCCGCGGAGTATGCCACTTAAAATTAGAATCATAAAAATTACGGCGATTAAAGTTATATAACGAACTTAAATTTTAGGCTGTATAGCATGCTTCAGTTGAGAAAGCTGAATAAGTTTTTTTGAGCCCGTTAAATGACTCTTTTTGTTATTCGGGAACCCTTTCCAGCATTACGCAAGTTTATGTTAAGTTTATATTTTCCACTCTTTCCAGGCTGCGATGAAAATGGTGAAACATTGCCACGAAGAATCGTTGAGCAACATGGAGGTGGCCCAGGGTGCCCTGCTCGGTCTGGTCGTGGACGATCGTTTGGAAATCACCAACTGTTTTCCGTTTCCGAAGTCCTCTGACGAAACCATCGACGAGGAAGAGTATCAGCTTAACATGATGCGTCGTCTTCGGTTGGTCAACGTTGATCACTTCCACGTGGGATGGTACCAGAGTGCCGATGTGGGCAACTTTTTGTCTTTGCCGCTGCTGGAATCGCAGTATCACTACCAGACCAGTATCGAGGAATCGGTGGTGGTTATCTACGATACGCAAAAATCGAAGCGAGGTTTCCTGACGCTGAAGGCCTATCGGTTGACCCCGCAGGCCATCGCCATGTACAAGGAAGGTGAATTTACACCTGAAGCCCTTCGCAATCTGAAGGTGGGCTACGAGAACCTGTTCATCGAGGTTCCGATTGTGCTAAAGAACTCGGCTCTTTGCAACATCATGATGTCGGAGTTGGTCGAAATGGTTCCGGAAGAGGAGGGAACTCATTTCCTGGATCTGGGCACGGCCGGAGTACTCGAGAGCCACTTGCGCTGTTTGATGGATCGCGTTGATGAACTTAATCAGGAAGCTAACAAATTCAACAAGTATCAGCAATTGGTGATCCGCCAGGAACAGGTAAAATTCTTGAATTTAACTCTCAAACTAGAATGAGTTGATTCAATCCTTTTTTTCAATCTATAGGACAAGCATCGCATGCTGGCTAGGCATGCACAGGAAAATGCGGCACGTATTGCCAAGGGCGAACCTGCCCTACCGGAGGAAGAAGTCACGAAATTGTACCGTCCGCTGCCGGTTCCACCCAGGCTAAACCCGATGATCGTTTCCGGTCAGATCAACACCTACGCCCAGCACATTTCCCAATTCTGTTCCCAATCGTTGGCCAAACTTTACATGACTCAGGCCCTGCAGGGTGCCAAGGATACCAAGATGTAGAGTGGGAGCGGCTAGTGAATGTGAGTGTTATTTGGAAATTTCATATTTGATTGAACACAAACAAACGACCGAGATAAAGTAAAAGGACAGTATCTAAGAAAGAATTCCGAGGACAATATTGATAGTAGTGTGAAAGTGTAAATTTTCGACACCCGGGGAAGTGGGAGTGTACCCGAAGAGATAACTCTTCCGAATAAAACGGAGTCAACCGGCATTGGTCCTGCAGAACATCGAAGGACGCAATCGTACGGGGCTCCCGAAAAAAAAACTTCTGTTGATTTATTTTAAAGAGAAATTCATGCTAACTAGATGAAGATGATTCATCTATCATCTAAGGGCCACATCCCAACGCAGCGAATAACACTAGAACAAGTCAACGTATTCCAGAATTCTTTTCTGTTGGTTAGAAATGAATCGGGAAAGATTAGATTGAATATGAAGAAAATGGTTAAATTTGTATTTAGAATACGACGAAAAATTACTGACTGTGCAGGATTCTAACCCGCAATCTCCGGCTTTCTAGGCCAACGCATAACCGACATGGTGTTGTTTGTTATTTTTGAAAAAAAGCATTCGACGGTCTCATCCAAAAAAAATATCTGTGCTGCATTAAGAAAGAGAGGATTCCCTGAGAAACTGTTCCATGTTATCGAAGCACAGAACGCAATTTTGTGCAAGGTTTTTACGATATTGTCCTGTCTGATTAAATTCTTTTAGCTGCTGAAATTAGTCTATGATGATAGAAAAATAGTAGTGAATCGACACGAGGATGGCTGTGGAACCCTTTGACAATGTAGCAGCAAAATGGATAACGGTATTGTATTAAACGCTCAATAACATCGGGACAGCAGGTTTCAACTTCAACTCCGATGAACCAACTGAAAGCTGAAATTCTCTATAATAAAGACATTAAAAAAAAAATAAAAACTTCAACTCCGTAATGACCGAGGAGTCATATGTCCGTTTTTTTGCTTTCAAATGAAAGAACTGCAGAAAATTTGGCATTCGGATATTTTCCATTCCACAAATTGGGTCACTTTAGATACACATTTATTCCACATCAACATATCTAATAACTACAAGAAAACGTGTGCAAACTAAACACACTGACTTGCCTATTTTTGCTTTTTTTTCATCTCTCAACAGTACAAAGGGTTTTTGCAACAAACTCTGTGACCGTGAAACATCCTTCTAAAATAATCACTTTATAAAACACTTTAAAATATAGGATATTTACTTTTTCGAGGAAATAGGTCCGGATATCATAAAACTATGCAAAACATGAGGGTGATAATAACATCGATGATTTCTAAAATTCTGTACGATGCCGGTGATTTTTTGTTTGTTTCTGCTTTACTAATGCAATACCTTCTGAGCAACTATCACAAATCGCTAGTTATTATTTTGTTGCTACAGCAGTAAAGTGCTTCCAATGCGCGGGAGCCGGGATAGAGCGGAAGCTCAAACACGTGCTTCATGTTGTTCAAAACTTAAGAAAATGTACATCGATTAAAGTTGTGCTTACAACAGAGAAGCGAACTCTTCAAACGGCTTTTTATTTGTGTATCAAACGCTGAATAATTTATCAAACTGCTGTTTGTGGGGTGAGGTGACACTGATCAGTTCTAGCGGAGTATTCCCCTTGTTATCTCGGATAGTGGCAGCTGCCCGGTGGTTTTCCAGCAATATTTGACACGTTTCCAGATGACCACGTTCGACGGCACGATGGAGCGCAGTTTTACCATCACTATCCTGGAGCAGCGGGTTCGATTTGCGTTCCAAAAGAAGTTTGACTATTTTCGAGTGACCTGATAAAATGATAGAAAAAATTGCTTTTCAACACCTGGAAGGTAGCTACTAGTGTAAGGAATCCACTTACCCATCATAGCGGCCCTATGCAGTGCCGTTGCCCCTCCATGCGTTTGTTCGTCAACACCGATACCACTGTCCAGCAATCGCCGACAAATTTCCTGGTGACCACATCGTGCAGCGTAGTGCAGTGCGGTATAGCCAGACTGGTCCCTATCATTCAAATGTCCCCTACCTATGAGCGTTGTCAATTTCGATGTATCATTATCAATGGCTGAAATAAGAAGATCTTTTTTAGAGTCCGAAATTTTCACAAACTAAGGCCGCGTTTTCACAAATTTCATTATTCATGTATACGTATTGATGCATTCATCTTTAAATTTTTATTCGTAATATACACACTTTTGAAGTTAATTTTGAGTTTCAAAATATCAGAATATTTTTTTAAAACTGATATGAACTTGTTTTAATACTCATAGAACTTTTAAAACACTATATTCAATGATTTTTAAAAAGAAATTTAAGTGCAATTGTTGCACTCATCAATAAAAAAAGCCCCTGGATGTAGACTTTTGATGTCTGTATAACAGTTGAAGGCTCTGCTGGAGCTTTCACATGAGCTGTCAAATCTGCCAAACAATATTTTTCTCTTTCCACCATATGTGAGTTTAGGTTAGGGAGACAAAGGCAGACAAAAGCTCGAACTGCTCGCTTTCTCGACTGTTATAATGTGCGCAAAATTTTATTTATGCATGCATCAATTAGAAATTTTGTGAAAACGAGGCCTAAAGATCATAATACCCACCAGCTGTCCAGATACCCCGCTCGAACTCCAACTCGTCCAGCGATTGTGTGGCGGGTGCTGGAGTACTAGTGCAGTTGCATTGGTGCGCTTGATCCTGTTGCTGATGATGATGATGATGATGATCGCCGAGCCGCTGGTCGTGGGGCATCCTTAGAATGACCGTTACAGTTTCCGTTTGTAATCCCGTGACCGTTCGTAAGAGTGATGGCTTTGGGTGGGGGCGAAGGACTACGACAGGCGTTTGCAGGCTTTAACGACACGGCAACGACGATGATGATTTATGTATGTAAAAATAAGTATAACAGCTTGGATTAGATTTGTTGGCAAACTCCAGTAGGTTCGTATAGGTATTGTGGTTCAATGGTAATTTAATCACACAACATAAGCACCCAGTGTTTTGACTTTTTTTTCATGTGTGGATCAGTTGAAATGGTGGCAGATTTACACAGTTTATAGGGTTTTCAAAAATACTGGAGGAAGATAAAAGTTGTCACGTGGAGCTGCGGAAATGTTGAGATAGCCAAAAAGGTTTCCTAGCAAATATAGTAACGATGATTTTATCGCTTCGTAAAGGTGAGGTCAGGTTTCCATTTTTTTACAATTCACGTTGCAGAGTCCACACGATCTCCGCCTCACCAGTGCTGGAAACCACTTTGTAGCCCAGCTGAGCCAGTGAGTTGATGATCAGCGAGGGAGCGACCTTGATCAGCACCCCATTATCGATCGGAACCGAGCTGATCTGGAAGCGCTTCGAGAGCGCTTGAACCTCGTCAGCCGAGCAACCGAATATGGCACTATCCCGTGCGTACAGGGAACCCTTGACAAAAACGTACGCATAGGTACCCTCGGCCGGTAGGATCGGAATCGGCACCGTTACCACATTTTGTGTCGTGGTCTGTGAGTTGGGCGTTTCCATTGTTATAATGTGTAAATCGTTAAAATCTTCCTAACACAGATCAAGCACGGTTAATTACGAAGACACGAAAGTTAACACAGACGACAAATATCGGTCCAAGGCGCCGCCGCTTGCCCTACTCCGGGACGTCTAGCTTACTGATGGGGGGTGGTAGATAGGTGGAGGATTGTTGTTGTTGTTGATGTTGGCTATTCACCTCACGGCCCAAGTTAGCCAAATTATCCCGCTCAACGGTGAGATTGTTAGACGATGCACTTGACTCGCAGCTGTAAGGTTCTGGATCGCTAAACTCCTTTCGCATAGTCCACATATACTCGTTGTAGTCCTGTTTGACCGCCGTCGAGGATGACGCGACCACTCGGTATCCGAGAACCTGGAAAACAACAAGAGTATTGTAAGTTTTTTGAAGTCATACACGAAAAAGTTAAACATTCATCCAATACTAAAATGGGCAATCCGTAACCACGAAGAAAGCCTCAAAACCTTATATGGTTTTCCAAGAGAGAATCCTTCATTAAAAAAAGCAAAAAAGGCAACAATAGTTGGAAACTGGCACACGATTGCAATAACTGAGGTGTGCATTTATTCCATTTTCTGTTGTTATTTGTTCAACGCATAAGCGATTTTACTCACCTCCAAGGCCGTCAGTATCACGCAAGGATGCTGCAGATAGACAACCGTTGACTCATCACTGTATCCCCCGCACGGGAACCGGTTTAGCTGTTCGAGATCGGCCGCTAATGGACGATAGGAGATCGATCGATAGATGGAAAGAAAGAAAGAAAAAAACGGAAATGATGTGTACGCACACGAGAGATGTGTTAATTGGAAAATTGATTTGTTGGAAATGGAACCGAGACATAGGAGAGATGAGATTGTTGATTGGAGAATGGATGCACGCATTTGGTCAGATGTTGAATGGAAGTAATTTTGTTTGTTGAATACTGTATGAATTTAGAGCTACGAATCCGTAGCCAGTTTTTTTTTTGTTGGCTCTCCAAGAAATTTGTATGGAATGGTGTTGACTAATAAACCTGTTGAAAACTCGTAGATAAATATTGAAATTATAATTTTATAGCCCTCTGAAACATTCTTATATAAACCTTAGAAATTATTTTGTAATCAGATCTTTGGAGCAGAATGTATTTAGAAGAATATTCATTCTAACTTATTGGTAAAAAAATGAAAGAACTTGGGAAACAATTTCAACTGTCTTAATCGATGAAAATTTTTAAATTACCTAGCTGAATATCGTAATCGTAAACAACGTCCTGGTATTGCCCATTAGACTGAGTTGATTTGGGGTCATTTCTTAAATTTAATCTGTAAATTAATCAGTAAATTTGTACTTTTATGTTTGTATGGGAAAATTGAATATTTTGTACTGAAAACTCATCACAATTTTTGTTTCTTCTGTGGAACCGAGCCTGCTAATGAATTCTGTGCCAATTTATAAATTCTCTAAGGGAAATTCCCCGCTGAATAACTTTTTCGAATACCGTTACTTCGTATATTATTAGGCAAAAAAGTTATAAGTTGTTTAATGGGGGCATGTATTTTAGCATTGAAGAGCTATAAATTCAATTGACATCAGTGCTGGGTGCCTTCACTATCTTACTATGAATGTAGTCAACAAGGCAGTGCGATGGCTTAGCCTAAAAGGTCGTGAAGACGTACCACTTGTGCGCAGAGCCAACCATCTCCTATCTTCCCTAACCAAACAAAATATCCCACCCATAGCAACCCTACCCAGAACCAAAACAGAACCCTGGAATCAACCCTCCCCCAAAGTAGACCTTTCCCTCATGAAGCTAGTCAAAGCAGGTGATCCCCCAGTGAAAATACAACAACATTTCCGATCCCTAATCCATAGAAAATATAAAGATCTAGAACACATATACACTGACGGGTCGGTTGCCGACGAGAAAATCGGATATGGAATTTATAGTTCGACCAAAAAATTTAGCTCCTCTCTACCACCCCCCTGTTCCATCTTTAGTGCAGAAGCATAGGCTCTTATGATAGCCTCCACTTCACATACCAGACCAGGAGTCCAAACTGTCATTTTTAGCGACTCAGCTAGCTGCCTCGAACAAATTAAATCTTGCACTATCAAACATCCCTGGCTACTCGAAACAGAAATCTCCGCACTTAAAAATAACCTGCAGTTTTGCTGGATCCCAGGGCACTGTGGGATTGCGGGAAATGAAGTAGCCGACAAACTTGCCGACATTGGCCGTGAATCCATAATCGAATCAGTGAAAATTCCCCAAATAGATTTTACCCGTTGGGTCAAAAAGACTCTAAGAGAGTGCTGGGATGAAGAATGGCGAAAAAATTGTCATTTCAGGTTGAGGAGAATCAAACCTATCACAACTCGTTGGCCCGATAACCCCAAACCCCTGCATCGAAGAGTCCTCACTCGCCTACGTATAGGCCACACTAACTTAACCCATAATTACCTTCTTGAAAAAACAGACCCCCTATCTGCTCTACCTGTGGTGTTGCCCTCTCAGTTCCCCACTTATTATCAGAATGCCTTGCCTATAGTACTGAACGTTCGGCAAACGATTTGGATACCACCCTGGAGCTAGTACTATCACCTCCCTATGAGAAACAACTTTTGCGATTCCTAGAAGACACACAATTACTATCCAAAATATGATCCATCACAGCAGGGACGAATAACCTTAAGGTTAAAGTCCCGTAACAAAAAAGCAACAACAACAACAAGCTGGGTGCCTAGCGAGGTATTGGGAATACCAGTAGCATTGAAAACTTGTGGGTGAAAGTGTCCTATGCACCTCGTTCGATTTTGATCGGATTAGCGTATATTCCACCGGAAAATGCCAGGATATCTCCATTCTAGATCTTCATGTGAATGCTCTATCGGAAGCTACCCAAGCAACCAGAATTCCCTTAAAAAGGTTCCATAGAAGCTTAATCAGCTCTCGTTTGTGTCTGAAGAGAATGCTAATCAGCCCAAAATTTAAGTTCTTAAAGC